>NC_081415.1:115027659-115117659 GCF_030272615.1 Cryptomeria japonica | reverse complement strand
TCTCTAATCATCCTAGCCAATACGCTCCCCCAACCCACCTAAAATTCATGATTCTATCGATCTGAAACCAAGGTACCTGCAATAAAACTATATAAAACAATGCTAACATCATCATACTCCCTCATCATATAATCTCATCCAATCTCATAGAGCACCTCAATCCCAAGCTTATCCATCTGAAACTCATAGAACTCACATGAGGTGGCTATCCCTACTCGGTGATCATATGTCACCCTCTCTCCATGAATGGCAATATGCAAAATCTGCCACACATCCTCGAGGGTCACTGATGCCTCCCCGGTCAACAAATGGAATGAACATGTCTCTGAGTGCCATCTCTCTAAAAGATTAGTGATCAAGCCCTTGTTGGTTGTAACCTCGGGCATATAAAAGATCTGATATAGGCCAACACATTGAAAGAAGGCTTGCTCCTCATCATCTAGCTGATGGTGCAATGAAAGGCCCTTAAGCCTATTCTCGTGTGCACCAAGAATGGGAAGAACAACCTACATTAACATGCCAATATAAGCCTAATTCTACTTGTAATAATCAAAAACCTAATGCACATGCTAAATTTATCCCTATATTGATTTTTTTTGCAAAAATAACAATTGTGAAAATCTATGTTTACACGTAATAAAAACAATCAAATGTAAAATCCTTGCAACTATTGTGAAATTGTTGTGACACCTTTACGACACGTGAAATGCTTATTACAAATGTGAAATCTCTAAGATAGTTACGTAAACTATTACAAATGTGACAACTAGAGTCGCATGCGACATTCTTAACAAATGCGAAGATTAAACAACAAATTTGAAACAAAATTCACATATGCAAAAAAATATAGAACAAATGCGAAATAATTAAAATGTGGACACTAGACAAAAATATTTTGAATGAGAAATTAGGACATAAATTGACAAGTTAGGCCAGTACACTCATTGCAGCAGCTAAGCCCTCTAGTTTGCTAAATGTATGAACCCGCTCGGACAAGTGTTGTCCCTCCCACTGCCCTCAATTGTTCCTAGAATGCTCACAAATTGCTAAAAAATTGCTCTAAACTCAAGAATCGCCAAGGATGCAAATGAGCCAAATGAACCCCAAAATTCTTATTTATATCCAATTCGAAGCCAAAATTAGGGTTTTTGAACCTAACAGTCGTTACCAACATCAACTTTGAATGCCTTGTAAGCTGGTCAAACGAGCTCAAAACTTCACAAAATTGGAATCATACGATCCTGCTCATATTATCATTAAATTGGTCTTCAAACTTGAATTTTGTGATTAATTTTTCGAGGAACCACAATTATATCCTACCATCACCAATTGGGACATATTAGGGCTTAGTTTTTCACTTTTTCTTTAAAACAATGCTACTTCAAACATTGTCTCAAAGAGGGGCAAAATGTAGACACTTAAATTTGTCTCATTTCTAGCATTGCTAATTATTCCTCTATATTAATTAAACAATGTCAAATTATTTAATTAGTCTAATTTTATTCTTCTAAATTAATATTCATCCTTTTTCATCATGAACTAATTATTCAATTTCTATTCTAATCATTTGATCAATTAATTATTCATCTATTAAATTAATTAAATAATTTTATCATTTAATTAATTGTGATTATTTACCTTAATTAAATCATTTTATTATTTAATTAAGTCCAATTTCTACTTCTTCCCATAATTAAATAATTTCTTTAAATTATTTAATTATCTAATTTTTATTTCCAAATTAAATAATTTTTATAAATTTATTTAATTTAATTTCTCTCCATTTCAAATAAATCAAACTTCCCCAAATTCAAATTTCTTCTAATTCTAATTAATTTCATTTCTCATTAATTTGCATCTCATTTAACATTTTTGAAAATTCAAATTCAGATCAAATCATTTCATGCTAATTTCCTACAACGCATGTCAAAATTTTAACTACCACTGATCTAGTCAACTCCCAATCAATCTTTTCAGACTAATCAGTTAACTATCTATAGACACCTAAAATTGTCCTGTTTAATTAAATAAATATTTTTATTTATTTAATTATTTTATCCTAAGTCTTCTATTAACTAAATAAATCTTTATTTATTTAATTCATTCATTCATCTTCTTCTACCCATTTTTCTCATTTAAATAAATATTTTTATTTATTTAAATTATCTTTCTCTAAATTAAATAAATATTTTATTTATTTAATTGGTCTCACTTCCTTTGTTAATTAAATAGATATTTAATTATTTAATTAATTCATTAGCTTTTTCCTCTATGACACATGTCATTTATCTCTTAATTTTCCTCTACTTACCCCTCTTCATTATTTTATTATTTCTTATACCTACCCTCTAATCTTAGCCGATCATTTATTTCTTTCACCTCTTAATCTTATCCCTCCATTTTCTAAGGCATCTTCTATATAAGAGGATTATTTATCTCTTTCTAACACCTAATGTGACTATCAAGCCTTCTTGTGGTCAAGCGAACTCACAACCATAATTTGTTCTTTGTTGAGCTCTTGTGCACTTACAAAATCTAAGAGCAAATATATCAAACAAGATCAAAGAAGATAAGAGACAATGGAGATTGAAACCCTACTTGGCATGTGAATGGTGATATTGTTTCATCTATTGATTTGCATGTTCTTAGGTATGTTCATTGGTGTGTGGTGAATATTTGGTTGTAGAACTAGGATTTGTTGTGGTTGGATCTTTGTGGTCTTTACATTAGTTTATCATCATCATTTTTCACTGTATACACTATCAATCACCTTTTCTTGACTGACTAATCAATTTAGTTCACAAATTAGTCAATTCAGTCATCTAGTCAATCAATCCAATTAACTATTCTATCAATTCCTTGACAAATCAATCAATTTTGTTCAACTCCCAACCAAATAAGATATCTCTCCAATCAATCCAATTGATCTATCAATCAAATTCATTTAGAATGAGCAATTCTCTCTTACCAACTTGTCACATGAATTCTCAATTGTTGATCGATTGAGTTCATAGACAAAGCTCAACCATTCAAATCATCCTTCTAGAATCTATAAATTCAGCATCAATTCCCCTTTTTCAATAACCACTATCTTCAAATTCTTGTGTTTATATCTTGTAGGTTTTTCAAGGCGACTTTGAGAGCCAACATCCCGCAAGAAGCTAAAGAGAAATCGAAGGGACAAGCTTGGATTTAATAAAGGGGGTTTTCTAATGTTTTGGTTCATTTCTTTAATGAATTCGTGAGCATATTTTCATTGTGTTGTTTTAGGAATTAGTTAATTAGAAGGGTTTTAGTGGTTAGCCTATTTAATTCTAATTAGTAAAAGATGATGAATTCTCATGCATACACATACCATCAAACCAAATTATAAATAACTCAAGGCAAGGAATATTTAATTATATTATATTACAATTTTCACAACTTTTAAATAAAATTCTAACTATAATCAAATTATTACTTGACTTGTCAAAATCATAATCTAATGTCAATATTCTATTAAATAGCATTGTTCATAGCTTATGGTGGCTTAAAATCCACTCAATATGCCCATATAGTAAATTATACAATTGTATTATTATTTTGTCAATACTATAATGGAATTATATCAATTATAATAGATGGGACTAGTTAATATTTTTACTCGACGACATATATGAAATAAGTTTATTTACATAAGAATATGTATGCATACATATGTAAATACACATTTATACATAAAAATATATGTGCATGTATTTATGTATGCATGCATGCATGTATATGTGCATACACATACACATGCACATGCACATGTGTAGATCATATCCATGTGTACAAAATGTTGTGTCTATTCCATTAATAAGCATATAAAACACACATGCTCAAATGAAACATTTATTGAGGAAACAAAAGAAAACAATTAATTAAAATACTCCCCGATGTTGTCTCATCGCTCCCTAGTCTTGAGGACTTCACCAGTTCAATGGATGGCTCTCAGATGCATGATTTCAATAAAGTGACAACTCAATAGATTGGAATTGATTATGCAGGCTATGATGCAAAAGATGATGCAAAATCTATGCTAATTATGTATGATTGTGAAGCTATCATGAAAGCAATGTAACTACAATGATACTATGTTATTATGCTATGATGCAACACTAATAAACTATGATTGAGAAAATGTTGGAAACGATTGCTAGAATGCTAAATTGCTACGATGCTAAGGATACTCTCATAGCCAAAAGAGGGGATATTTATAAGATTTCCATGACTAGAGGTGAGGTGGCAAGAACCGACGATGTAGATTCATTTTGGAGAAATCAACGGTCGAGATCAAAGAAGTTGGAAAGAGGTTGAGGAGATGGACACTTGTCATTCCTGAGGAGACAAGTGGCAAAGAATCTCCAACCATATGTCAACAAAGGGGGCAAGTGGCATGGAGATGATTTACATGTGGCATAGGTGCCACATGTCTCCAAGAGAGGGTACACACTCAAAAGATGGTTAGGATAAGAGGTTGGAGGGGATACGAATTGTCAAACCCTTAGTTGGATTGGGTGGGTTAGGTTAGCATGTGGTTAGGCTAGGTAGTCAGGAGTAGGAGCCATGTGCTCAAATTTGATTTTTAAATTCAAATTCAATGAAAGGGGGAATTTAAATACACAAATTAATTAATTTGCATATTTAATTGGGAAATGGAAGAAGGTGATTAAAGTGGGAAGAATAGGAATTAATGAACCATATAAATAAATTATTGAATTTATTTATATAGTAGAGGAATAAAAAGCCATATTAATTAAATATTTTTGTATTTATTAATTCAATTCTCCATACCGATTTTTAGTGTATACATTTTGCCCCTCTTTGAAGCAATGTGTGACAACATGTCGGTTCAAAGAAAAATAGTGTTCCCTTCTTATTTGATTCGATGTGATGCCTCAGACACCGATTGTCGGATGACGGATGCGAGGATGCCCCTCGGGAGATTATATATATATATATATATATTAAAGATTTTTCGCGATTTTTGAAAAAAAAATTAGAATTTTAAATGATTTTTTAAGTTTTAGAGATTTTTTATTTTTTTGACTAATCTCCTGATAAAGAAAAAATTTGATCATTGCCCTAGATTCATCAATATGATTGAATTGATAAAAAGCGATTAAAAAGGTTTTTAAATTAAATGGAATAAAAACATCCCACTTAAATGCCATTTTGAACCCTTTAAAAGAAAAAGTGAACTTCATTTTTACTACCCATTTTCTTTTGTGCATTTGAAAATTTGGAATTTGAGCTTCGGAGCCAAGATGGTGATTCCACATCATGAGCATTGATTGGAGTAGGTTCAACAATATCAACATCCTTTGGCTTATGGTCCATCGGTACATACCCCAACAAAACCCTCTTTTGCATGTTTTTGTTGATATGTGAGTGATTAATGTAATGAATGATCTAACTAGATGAATGGTTTCCTATTGTGTTATGCTTAGATGCAATGAAATGAACTAACCCAACATGCAGGATGGATGGATTGATTGTTTTTGTTGATGTCCAATGTACTCAATTACTTAATAAGAGAGATAACACCACTTGACCTCAACCTTTGGAGAATGAGATTTGATCTTGTATGCACCTTGAATGCAGCATGCAATCTAATCTAAATATGCAAATATGCAAGTAATGCCATGCTATCATCGAACCGATCACTTTTATCATGCTTTTTATCATCATTGAGCCTTTAAAATGTGGTAAGTGAGTGCAAACATCAATGTTGTAATTGAGTCATTATGACTTGAGCACTAGTTACCTAGATTTTGATATTACAAGTTAACACAAGCATCAAGGTATAATGGACCAAGATGACTTGAGTGTTTATTGTGTGCAAACAGACAAAAGTTAATCATGTTCCTATGCAAACCTGAAATATCATCAATGATGTATTATTGATCATGTCCCGCGAAAAATTTGCACAGTAGCAATGATTAACTGGCAGGCAGCAGACAAAGAAAAAGATCATGCTCCTTCCTTGTCCCTCTAGCACAAGGCATCCTTGAGTAACTCAGGAAGAATGATAACAAAAATCAAAACACAACAGTTGAACATTCAGACTAAAGTGTTTCAGATATGATTTGGACTTTATCATCCATATATTATTTGTTTGGTTTGATATTAAGTTGTATTTCGATACTTATGTCCAATGTTGGATTTCCCGATCTTTGCATTTCACAAACATTGCCTAACTGTTGCTTGTCTGAAGTGTTTAAGCTCAATGTAGATTATTGTCGACTAAGTTAAGGATTTTGCCCCCAGTCCAGAAACACATTGGGTATATACAATGTTCTAAACCATGGTGGGAATTTACAAATGAGGCTTGACTAGATACAAAAGGTTTTATTGTGGATATGTACCATGGCGATGGATGGATGCGAGATAAGTGACTAAATAGATGGAGAAGTTGGCTGACAAATGATGCCTATTTCCAAGTTTTCACCATTTGTTTTTATTGCACTTTTTCTATTTTATTTTTTATTTTTTAGGGTTTTCTACTTTTTTTATTTTTTTGGATTTTATGCTTTTTGGATTTTTTTGGATTTTTGGTTTTTTCTATTTTTTTGGATTTTATGCTTATTTTATTTTTTTGGATTTTTGGTTTTTTCATTTTTTTTGGGTTTTAATAGGCTCTTCGAGTTTATCTCCTTCAAGTATGGACAATTGATAAGCACCAAACCCATATGTTGTTGTGACAACAAAAGGACCCAACCAATTTGGCTCGAACTTCCCTTTATTTTCACAGTCCTATTGGTTGTGTGGATTCTCCTTAAGAACGAGATTACCAGCTTGAAAAATTCTAGGCTTAACCTTATGATTGTAACCATGTGACATCCTTTGTTGGTAGACTCTCAAATGATTAGCAATATTTTTCTTGTACTCTTGTAATCTAGACACTCGTTGTTCCTCATTTGGAATGAGACCTTTCTGTGATACTCGCAGAGATGGTATTTCCACTTCAATTGGTAATATTGCTTCAAACTCATAGACAAGAGAGTATGGTGTAGTACCTATAAGGGTGCAAATACTAGTGCGATATGCCCATAAAGCAGGATTTAGCTGAACATGCCAGTCTCTACCAGCATCATTGACCATTTTCTTCAAAATTTTCAAGATTGTTTTGTTTGATGCTTATGCCTGACCATTTCCTTGAGGCTAATAAGGTGTGGAAAATATGTGTTGGATCTGGAATTTTTCACTAAGTTCTTTTACATCTTGGTTTTTTAAAGGTCAGTCATTTTTAGTGATGATGATCATAGGGATGCCATAACGACATATAATGTAGTTCAAGATGAATGCAGAAATTTGTTTCCCTGTGACATTGGTAAGTGACACTGCTTCAATCCACTTCGTGAAGTATTTCATATTTTTTAGTATAAACTTGTGACCATTTGAGGAAGGTGGATGAATTTTCCCTACTAGATCCAGGCCCCATTGACAAAATGGCCATGAAGTTGCCAAAGCATGAAGTTCTTTTGTCGGTGCATGTGTAAGATTGTCATAGGTTTGACATTACTTGCACTTTTTGGTGAACTAAAAGGAATCTCTCTCCATAGTAGGCCAATAGTAACTCAATCACATGAGTTTCTTCGAAAGAGTAAGACCGCTCGAATGATTACCACAAATACCATTATGGACTTTATTTAAAGCCTTCTCAAATTATTCCTGCTCAAGACATCTAAGGAGAGTACCATCTAGACCTTGTCTATAGAGTGTATCCACAACAAGAGTGTAACGAGCTGATTGTCGAATGAAGTTTATCTTTTGATTCCTTGATAGATGAGAAGGAAAGGTATCGTCTTTCAGGTAGGTATAAATCTTACCATAACAGGAGGAATCGGTCCTACTAGGTTACATATGATCTGGGAATTGAGACAAACATAGGCAGGGTGAAACAGTTCTTCCACCAGGAATTCGTAATGATCTTGGTTTTCCTATGTTTGAAGCAAAGAAGCAATTGTGGCCACGGAATTAGCAACTTTTTTATCATTCCTCAAGATTTTCATAAAAGAAATATCCACAAAGTAGTTTTTTAAGTCATCAACCATATTCTTGTAAGGCATTAATTTGTCATATTTATTTTGGTACTCATCATTGACTTGATTGATAACCAACTGTGAGTCTCCATAAACTTGCAAATGTGTGATATTCCATTCTATAGCCATCTTGATTCCTATGACTAACACCTCGTATTCTACCATATTATTGGTGCAAGGGAAATTCAATTTGTATGCTTTTGGGATGGTGTGACCTTGAGGTGTAACAAATAGCAATCCGCCCCTCGATCCATGATGTGTGTAAGAGCCATCAAAATAAAAATGCCATGTTTCCTTAGTGACCGTGAGAATGTCAACATCTAAAAATTCAACATGTATTGAATGATCATCCTGGAGTGGTGCTTCTGCTAATTGGTCAGTGATTCCTTGTCCTTTTATATCTTTTCAGACAATGTATTCAATTCCAAACTCACTCGGGATCATTACCCATTTTTGCCAATCTACCTGTCAAGGCTGCCTTGCTAAAAAGATATTTCAATGGATCAATTTTGGCTATCTGCTTCACTGAATGGGTTAGCATATATTGCCTCAACTTCTAGGATGCGAACACTACTGTCAAGCATTCCTTCTTAATAGATGAGTAGTTGAGCTCATATCCAACTAAGGTCCTTCTGATATAGTAAATATCTTGTTCTTTCCTTTCATGATCCAATTGTGCTAATAGAGCTCCTAATGATAGATCAGTGGCTGATATGTACAACAATAATGACTTGCCTTCAATTGGTGACATTAGAATAGGTGGGTTCATTAGATATTCCTTTATTGCATAAAAGGCTTCTTCACAGGTGTCATCCCATCTGAATGGAACATTTTTATGCAAAAAATGTGTGAAAGGGTGACATCTATCAACTAGTTGGGATATGAACCTTCTAATGGACTAAAGTCTTCCTTGAAGTGATCTTAGCTGATTGATTTTTTTGAGTGATTCCATTTTCATGATTGCTTTAACTTTATCTAGATCTATTTCGATGCCTCATTTTGAAACAATATATCTCTAAGTGGTCAAAGATCTTTGCTAGGATTTCTAGATGTGCTTCTCTAGTATGTGACTTAGCCAATAGATCATCAACATAATCTTCCATGAAGGTATGCATCATGTCATGAAAAATTATTATCATTTCCCTTTGGTAGATAGCTCATGCATCCTTGAGTCCAAAAGACATTACATTCCAGCAAAAAGTACCCCACAGACATGTGAAGGCCATCTTCTCTTGATCTTCTAGTGCTATTTTGATTTGTTTATTGCTTGAAAAACCATCCATGAGAGAGAACATTGTGTGCCCAAGTGTCAAGTCCACAATGATATCTATATTAGGTAAAGGAAAATCATCCTTAGGATAATCCTTATTGAGGTATTTGAAATTTGTTCATACCCTAATACTTTTGTCTAGTTTTGAAATAGGAACTATGTTGGATACCCATTTTGGATTTGCTACGGGTCTAATAAACCCCACATCTAGAAAAAATTTAAATTTTACTTTGACCAATAAGGCTATATGAGGATGCATCTTTCTTAGCTTTTGCTTTAGTATTTTTACCCCGGGAGAAATATTTAAGTGATGCATGATGAGATCAAGATCCAATCCTGGCATATCTGCATATGACCATGCAAAATTGACCTACCTTTCTTTGAAAAATTTAATATAGTTATGTTTCTATTTCTTTGATAATGATGTTGCTGGATATAAAATATTTGGCTGATATACTATTCCAATATTGAAGATCTTTCCTGAAAATACTCAGGTAAAGTGTCAAATCTCCCATCCTTTGTCATCTCAAGTAGGTTTTCACCATTAGATATGTCCTTTCTTTTTACTTTACCTTGATCTAATGTTGTCATTAACTGGTTTTCAACATTAGACCTAATATTTGTATTTTTTATTTTCACTTTTATAGCTAAGAGATTTGGCATCCCCTCGAGTAGAAGATGAGTTATTGGATTTACTGATGGAGGTTTTTTTATGTTTGACTGCATTGAGGTATAAGGAAATGGTGTGATCATTAGGGAAGGTTTCTATCTCAATGGGTCCCTTATTTTCCCAATTATTAAGCTCGAGATACACTAATGGTAAAGGATCATCAGATTGTTGTGTATTAAGAGCACCAAGGGTCATGATGAAGATATCTAAGTCTTTAATGGCTATTTCTAAGTCCAAGATGTTACTTTCCTCATAATGACCTCCAACAAGTAGTTCCTCATCATCCTCAATGGAATCAAAATTGATATATTTAAGTTCCCATTCAAGTGGCCTATACTCTGACGTTTGCCCTTCATATGAGTGGACTACATCGATATCTACATCTTTTGTATAGCATGACTCTTCAGAGGAATATTCAAAATGATATAAATCCCATTCCCATTCACTACAATCTATTCCACTAGAAGCTTGTAACTTGAAATTTTCTCATATAGGTTGTGAGTGCCTTCTTCTCACTTTTTAGTGAGATCCTCTTGTATTCTTTCTTCTGCTTCTTCCTATTGCCTACGAGCCGCATCTTCTTCTTCTTGTTTGTAAATAACCTCTTCTTTTTCTTTACGGATAGCTTCCTCTTGTTGCTTATGTGTGAATTCTTCTTCTTTCTGAATGGAAAGTTCTTCTTGTTGTCGTTCATATTCTTCCTCTTGTTGACTATGAGATGGTCCTTCTTGTTGTGGATCTATATTACTCTATCCAAAACCTAATCATTATTTCTCCTTAGGAAGTTGAGAAAGAGGTTGTATTGGTTATGATATACCTTCTTTTATTTTTCCCACATGACCACTGCCACCATATCCCATCTTTCTCATGATATCATATCCTTTTCCATATATATCTGCTAGGATACTAACATTATTGACTTCTAGTTGGGATTCTGCCTCATCTTTGTATAACCATTGCAAGACATACTTGACATCTTTACCATCAGCCTCCTTGGCTAAGGTACCGACTTTGACAAATGATCCATCAAAAATTTTAATTGGTTTTGAGAGAAGTTGTTGTTTTGAATTTGATGGTTTGCCATTTGATCTTGGAAATATTGGTAGGTGTGGTAGTGAATATTCCCCTAGACCTTTGTCTTTCAATTGTACCTTTTTCTCAAATCTTTATAAGATTCAAGAAAATGTCTTTTCCTTAGGCGGTGTAGTAGAAGAGGATGCTTCTCTATTATGTGGAACAATGACCTATTGAACTGGTTTTAGGTTACTACAATATTCAAATAGATTTGAGTCTTCTGGGATGGTGATCCTTATCCGTTATAGGGAAACTTGAGGCAAGGGTGGTAAGTTGAAGGAATAGCTTTCATATCGTGGATCCAGGGTCTACCTAAGAGTATGTTATGTTGGTATTGTGGATATGTTGCATTGGTTTTGTCATTGATGTCAACACTTATCTGCACTTATCCTTCTGGAGATCTTTGGTTATGTTGAACCGACACATTATGTTCACAGATAGGTTCAGTGACTTATGCATAGTCACCGGTATATCACTCACCGGAAGATTATATTGTTCACCGACACTAAGGATGACTTGTTATCATATGGAGATCACTTGGTTATGTCGAAGACATGGTTTGGACACTTGGTTTTGGTATTTTGGTTATTGGTCTAATCGGGCTGACATATTTGTTGTTACCAGCAAATCGGTCTAGGTTATGGACCGGCATACATTATCTATTCCAAAGCAGCACAACACGTTATGGAGATGATTTATTAATTGGATATTGTTGTAAATATATTAAGCCAACATGATGCATTGCATCTTGACTTATTTGTAAATGATTTAATTGTAATATTCTTAGTGAGACGACCTACACATTTGGTCTTAGGTTTTTGTATATATGTAAGATCTCATTTGTGAGATAAATGTAGCAAGCAGAGGAACATGTAATAGGTATATGGTTATGTGACATGGTATGTGCGAATATTGAAGATCATATGAGCAGACCATAGAGAAGGTTCAAGGAAGGTTTGAAGGTGATTATTAGAGCTTAATTGGTACTGAATCCAGCATTGGAGATTCTACTTTGAGCAATACATTATAATTGGATTTAATCACCCAATTGTAATCGGTGTGACTCTTATCTTGTGATTGAGCAGTGAGCTCTAGGCGGTTGGCCTTTCTGGATGTGCAGACCCCATTTGTATACACATACTATCTATAGTAGTATCATCTGATTGTGGGTAAGATTTCCCATTGTGGTTTTTCCCCTTATAGAGTTTCCACATACAAATCTTTGTGTTATGTGTTGTGGACGTTTCTCTTTCTGTTATATAAGTTTAACCGATATTAATATTAACTCCTAATTTGTCTACTAGCATTAAGTTTGGTTTACCGGTATTAAGTATCAAGTTTGATTAAGTTATATTTGGGATGAAATTAATAGACAACTGATTCACCCCCCCCCTCCTCAATTGCCTTCGCGTCCTAATAATTGGTATTAGAGTTGTCGTGCCCAAACTTTTGGGCAAAAATGGAACAACAATTATTTTTTTTGACAACATAAACTCATAAAATAATCTACATTTAAAATGAAATCATTCAAGTTTTGTCTTAACTAAGGTGTAAATAGAAGTGTTTACTAAAGTTGGAATAATTAACTCAATCAATGAAGCGACAATAATTAATGAAGACTAATTATTTCCTAAGAGGCCATCGCAATTTAATTAGTTATTTTAATTGACCTAATTAATTTGCCGCTAATTAAAGTTGAGAGATATTTAAATATCTTGATTGTATTAAAATTATTCCAGGCTAATAAAATAATGATAAAGTTATCTTAAATTAAAATTAATTAATTGAGCGCATGCAAATTCACTTTTTAAATATATCCAATAGGGTTAACTAATCTAGTAATGATAATTGTCAATTATTTATACTTTATATTAAAGCAAATTTTAAATCCCCAAAACATTCAAATTTTGACTATTAAATTTTTGGCCAATATTGACCTCATAGGCTAGATTTCGCATAAAAGCAATTATTAATATCCATTATTAATTTCCCCCAATTTAGATTTAGCCTAACGTCCATATTAAATTGAAATGAAAATTAACTATATAATAACCCTAGTGAATAAAATTAAACCAATTGTGCGAATTATATAACTATATAAAATTAATCCCCATTTTAAAATATACCTTGATAAAAGCCTATATTAAAACTAATTTTCTCCCTAGTCCAAAATTAGAAGTTTAAATTAATATCACATATAGCTAAAATTAAATGGGGGGGAAATTTATTTTTATTTTTTAATTTTTAAAACAAAATTTCCCCCCTTTCTTATTTTAATTATTATTTTAATCTCAAACCCTAATTAGGGTTGAGTTATTCCTCTTCTATATTTTATTTTAGAAAAACAAATCTAATAATTCTCTTTTCTTTATTTGCTAACCCTAACCCAAATATGGGCTAGGGTTGCATATCTAATTTACTTCTATTATTTTTTCTTACTCTTTTGCCTTTAACCTAACTTGAAATTGGGTTAGGGTTTTTTTTCTTTTTTTTTGTGTGTGTTTTGACAGGGTCTATGGCAGCGACCATGGCAGAGGGCGAGGCATGAGGACCAAGGCGGGGTGTAGGGGGCCACAGGGCACCACTGTGGATACCCACAATGGTGGTCCCGTGCCGCTCACTGTGGTTATCCACAGGGGCGGCCCCGACATCACCCACTATGGTTACCCCTAGTGGAGGCATCGACACCGCAGACTGTGGATGCCCACAGTGGCGAACGCGGCTTCGCCCACTGTGGGTACCCATAGTGGTGGCACTGATGTTGCCCACTGTGGATGCCCATAGTGGCGGACGTGACCTCGCCCACTGTGGGAGGCGCCGTCGAGGACCTACGCCGCCCGGGGGGTAAGGGTTTCGACTGCAAGGAAAAAATCTCTTTTTTCTTAAATTCTTTTTTTTGTTAAATTTAAATATATATATATATATATATATATGATCTATATTTTATTTTTTAAACAACAGAATATATATATATATATTCTCATTAAAGAATGCATAAATCAATGTATAAGACTGGTAAATAATAAGGAAAAATAGCAACTTAATAAAAGATATGCATCTCTTTTTTTTTCTATATAGATTTATAATGTGATCCATTTAAATATGAGTATATTAGATTTTGTTTTAGTTGTATTCCCTTTTTGTTTTTATATAGCAATAAAATAA
Source organism: Cryptomeria japonica (assembly GCF_030272615.1). Classification (NCBI taxonomy): domain Eukaryota; kingdom Viridiplantae; phylum Streptophyta; class Pinopsida; order Cupressales; family Cupressaceae; genus Cryptomeria; species Cryptomeria japonica. The sequence goes on along the minus strand of NC_081415.1, from coordinate 115,103,411 downwards.
GTCAATGACTGACAAAAAGCAAATAGGACATAAACTCAATAGTTATCCTTTACTTTCATTTCTTATCTATCTATAATTCTGGTTATATATATATATATATATATATCACATAACAATATACTTTCTAAAACTAACAAATTTATCTAGCTGCATTTTTCTTTCATTTTAAACTGCTAATAGTTAACCATAGGAAAAGATAAATTTGTCTACCTTAACTTTCTACATTTTTTGAAATGGATAAATGATAGAAATAATAAAATTACAACAACTTTAAAATAGTCTGTAAAACACTTAAAAACATTATCATTTTGTACAATGCAGAACTATTATACTTCAAATGTCTATTTAACCCTATTTGCATTTGGAAAATAAAAATAACTAGGACTAAATAATTATTTTTATTTTACTAACGTTTCTGCTTTTCTACTTCCTAATATTCCCATTATACTTTCTACATTTTTTTTTTAAATACATGACATAGATAGATAAATGATGGCAGCATAATATAGACTAGAAAACAATTAGAAATATTAAAAAAAAAATTAGAACTAATTTTTCTCTAATATCCATTTAATCATTTTTTGCAATATCAACTTAAAAGGATGCAATTCTTATAAGAATAATCTGAATACAATTTGTCAACTTTTACAATGGGTGGAATACCCAACTAGTCTCTCATTCCTAATAAATGAGGACTTAAATGAATAAATACATTTCTTTTCTTTTTTCAAAATAAATACAACATAGAGCTCTTCCCTTACATTTCTGCAACTAAAATACAATATTATATTTCCTATTATTTTTCTACAACTAAAATAGATTCAATGAGACCATATCCAAGCTTTTCCTGCAATCCCTTCCCAAAGCAACCCGCAATACAAAATCTTAAGGCTGTGACCATGGAGAGCTCACCTCCCAACCTAGGCTTACTAGAAGCCACCCCTAAGCTTGGAGAACCAAGACCTACACGGGTTACACTCAAACAATATAAAAACAAGCAAGGAAAAGCTCTCAACAAAAACATACCCATCCCAAGGTTGAACTTCATCACATAATGTGATGTTTACATGGGTGGAAGCGGACCAATTACCTTGAGGAGAACTACAAGATAGTAGATCACAAGCCAAATCATGGCAACCAAGAACACAACATAAGTCCATCTTAACCCAACATTCTTATGACCCCCAAGGCATACATGCCATAATTTCTCCCCTTATGACCCCCAAATGAATAAACAAAACTATGCAACAAGAGTCACATAAACAAACCCTTGAGATCACTCTCTTAAAAAGAGCCTCTCACTCTAAGGCTATCAAACACCTTCCACCCCCAATACCATTTTTCCCTCCCAAGGGTAAGATGGTCTTGGATACTCCCAAAACACAAGAAAATGCATAACAAATATGGGAGAAGAATCACATAAAAATTTTCACAAATAAAATACAAGGGAAATAACATCTACATTCAAGTAATCTTTTAAAAACAAATTTTCAACATGCAAAGAAAGAAAATGAACCAACCTTGAATCTGCCAAGGGTTTACTAGGGATAGCTTGGAGAAGAGTAGCCCAATTACACACTTCTTTTTCCTCCACACTTAGCCAAAAATTCTATTCTAACTTGTTTTCAAAATTGCAAGATCTCATCTCCAAAGATGGAGAGTGGGTGATTAACTTCCTAAGTCTCAATCTCTTGCCTAAGAAGGCTTCTCTCACTCTTTCCAACCCCTTGGATAGAGTGAGAGGATATCATTGGTTGGTCTTCCCTAAGTCTTACACACTCCCTAACTAAGGCACCTCAAGAAGAGGAATGGAAATGGGGAAGAGGAATGACACATACCAAGGAGGTTATCTAACCAAGGATGACACTCGTAAAGATGAAATTTGGCCATCTTGGAAAAACCACTTTTGGGGAGGTTAAACAAGTCCTAGGGGGTGGACACATGGCCAAATTTGGTCCTCACCCATAGGGCCCACTAAAAATGCTCCAAAATTGACTCTAAGAGTTGGATTAACCCTTTGAAAGTCCACCCAAAGTTAACCTATGGGTCAACTCTGAGTTGACCCTCCTAATGGCTCACTATCCTAGATTTCTTGGAACCTTCAACGATAATTTGGAAATATAACATTGGTAAAAAAATAAATCTCTCAAAAGGTGACATGACAATGCCAACACAACATATAACATATGTGTCAAGTGACACTACAAAAGGAATTCCACATCACAAATACACACATGGCAATTGTCTAATGTATGATTTAAACAAATTAATATATACAATTTAACACACATGCAAACATTTACGTTTATGAATAAAATACAATACATACGGGGTGTTGTCTTTCCAAATAGACAACCCCTAGTTTTACAAACATACATAGGTCTAGGCTTGATTCTCCATAATGTTTCCATGGTCACATGGATAATTTTCCTGCGCATCTCAATTACACATTAGTACTTCCCAATAGCCTCATACAATATTAAACACATAAATAAGAATACAAATCAATCACTTTGCATACAATTGATATCATACAAATCAATTTACCATATAACAAAGCAATCCACATATGCAATTTATCTTAATCCTCATAAATTTAATCCATTCATAAGATATGCATCATATTTCTAACATCATAACAAAGTCCTGCAAATCAAAATAAATGACATACACCATCTCAGTGCTATCCTATCCTAAAATCATATAAAATTTTATATCCATAATGCATAGAAATTAGACATCAATATATCAACGTTATCCAATCCTGGAATCATATAAAGTTCTATATCCATAATGCATAAAAATAAAGCATCCATGATAGTTCCAACATGAAATTCACTAAAATGCTAGGATGGGTCAGGGTAGGGCCTCACACCCTCCCCCTCTAGGCATGAACTTCCTCCTAGAGTTCATAAAAAAGATGAGGGTACTGTGATCTCATACGTGTTGCATCCTCCCATGAAGTTGTAACCTCATCGTAGCAATCCCACTGGACCCTAACCTAGTCCAGTTCTTGACCTCGAAGGGCCAATGTCTGACGAGCCAAAATGTGAATGGGTTCCAAAGCTAGTTGTCCATCTGACTCCACCTGCAAGGCATCCCAATCTAAAATATGAGACTCATCATAGATATACTTCCTCAAAACTGATGCATGAAACACATCATGGATGTGTGACATGCTAGATGGCAAAGCTAGGTGATAAGAAACTAGTCCTATCCTCTCAAGGATCTCAAATGGTCCGACAAAGTGAGGTGCGAGCTTAGAACCCTTTCCATAATGGGTTGGACTCTTATGCGGTCGCACTCTCAGGAAAACTCTATCTCCAACCATGAAGCTCCACTCTATCCTCTTTGCATCTGCATACTTCTTCTACCTATAATGTGCCTCTCTAAGGCATTATCTAATTAAAATTACCTACTACTCCATATCACAAACCATCTCAGGACCTATGGCCACTCTATCCTCAATACGGTTCCAACTCAAAGGTGTCCTGCAAGGTTTACCATACAAAGCCCAAAACGGTGGCATCCCCAAAGAAGTGTGATGCCCATTATTATAGGCAAACTCTACTAAAGGAAGGTACTCCTCCCATCTTGTTTGATGATCCATGACGTACATATGGAGCATATCCTCTAACACCTGGTTAACTCTTTCTGTTTATCCATCTATTTTCGGATGATAGGTTGTGCTGAAATTGAGCTTGGTGCACATTGTTGCCTGTAATGCCTTCCAAAAGGAAGAAGTGAAGAGGGAATCCTTGTCAGCAATAATCTTGCATGGAATGCCATGAAGTTTGACAATGTCTCTCAAGAACACATGTGTCACTGCTGGTGCTGTGAAGGTAGTCTGAACTGGTGAGAAATAGGCTACTTTGGTCAACTTGTCAACTGTCACCAAGATGGTATCATGGCAACGAGATGACATGGGAAGACCAATGATGAAATCCACGGATATATTATCCCACTTCCACTCTGGTATAGCATGGGACTGGAGCAACCCACCAGGATGGTAGTGCTCCGCCTTGACTCTCTGACACTCAAGACATCGGACTACTAACTTAGCAATAAGATTCCACATACTTGGCCACTGATATAACTATCTCAAGTCTGCATGCATCTTCTTAACCCCGAGATATACTGCATAAGGAGCTCTATGAGCCTCCATGATAATTAACTCTCGCAATCCCCCGAGAGAAGGTACATAGATGCACCCTCTATGGCGTAATAGTCAATTGGACTCTAAGGAATAATCCACATACTTCCCCTCCAGGGTCTCCTGTGATCGAATCACTTGACAAACCTCCAAATACCATCCATCCTTTGGCAACCACTGCAATATATGATCTCTCAAATCTATGCTCATAGATATGGAGTATACCTCATGACATCTCCTACTCAAGGCATCAACAACTACGTTCTCTTTCCCCTTGATGTAGTGGACATCAAAATCATACTCGCATAGAAACTCCATCCATCTCCTTTGATGGGCATTAAAATTAGGCTGGGTGAAGATGTACTGCAAGCTCTGATGATCTGAATGAAGCTCAAAATGATGACCCAAAAGGAAGTGTCTCCACCTCACAAGTGCATGCACTATTGCTGCAAGCTCAAGGTCATGCGTAGGGTAGTTAAGCTCATGAGTCTTAAGCTTCCTAGACTCGTAAGCTATAACTTGACCCTCCTGCATAAGGACTGCTCCTAATCCATCCAAAGAAGCATCTGTGCATACCATGAAGTCAATCATGGGGTATGGCACAATAAGAATAGGTGCACTAGTGAGTGCCCTTTTCAGGTCTTGAAAAGCCCTCTCACACCTATCTATCCACTTGAATTGTTTTCCCTTTCACTGAAGGGATGTAATGGGATGTGCAACTCGGGAAAACCCCTCAATGAAGCGTCTATAGTACCCTGCTAGACCCATGAAGCTCCTGACCTCTGTCACATTGGTTGGCACTAGCCAATCCATAATAGCTCTGATCTTTGATGGGTCAACTGAGATCCCATCATTGGATATAACATGCCCAAGGTACTTGACCTCTGATCTAAAGAAAGCACACTTCGACAAACTGTCATACAACTGATTGTCCCTCAAACACTACAAAACCTGCCTTAAATTCTCCTCATTCTCCTTCTCATTCTGAGAATATTTCATCAAGGAACACAATCACAAATCATTCAAGGAAAGTGCGGAATACCCCATTCATGAGACTCATGAATACAGCTGGAGCATTCGTAAGATCGAAAGGGACCACGATGAACTCATAGTGGCCATATATGGTACGAAACGCGGTCTTGTGGATATCACTCTCCACAATCCTCAACTGATGGTACCCTGAATTCAGATCTATTTTGGAAAATACTTTAGCACCCTAAAGTTGATCAAACAAATCATCGATCCTAGGCAAGGGATAATGGTTCTTGATGGTCACTTTGTTCAGTTGCCTGTAATCCATGCATAACTGAAGGGACCTGTCCTTCTTCTTCACGAAGATGACTGGTGCATCGTAAGGGTAGATGCTAGGATGAATGTGACCCTTCTCTAAGAGTTCCTCAAGCTGCATCTTGAGCTCATTAAGCTCATTTGTGGTCATCCTATAAGGTGCTCTCGAAACTAGCTTGGCTCCTAGTACAAGATCTATGTGGAAGTCAATCTCTCTTCTAGGTGGCATACCTGGTACTCAGCTGGAAACACATCTGTAAACTCCTCAAGGATGGGATGATCATCTAGGGAAGGCTCCTTCTCATTCTCTTCCTCTCTATCACTGATGGTGATTGCAAACAACTGGCATCCCTTTTGCATGCTCCACTTAAGTTGCATAGCAGAAATCATACGAAGAGACACGGGCCTTTGAATCCTGGTGATTACTATGGGAGCACCATGATCATCCTCACACTCGATCTTTTTCAGGTGACAATCCATCTTGGCTCTGTGGGCGTAAAGCCAATCCATGCCAAGTACGATGCCATAAGATCCAAGTGGTGTAACTCTAAGGTCTACTAAGGTGGTGGTATTACCAATCTGGAGCTGACATCCCCTAACCTCTGAATCTACTCACACTCTAGCCCCTGAAGCTAACTCCACTTCCCAACTGACACCTTGCCTAATTGCCACTAGCCTGCAATGCTCCACAACCAATGGGGATATAAAGGAGTTAGTAGCTCTTGAGTCAAACAATATAGAAATACTGATACCTCTGATCATACCTGCAGCCTCAATAACTGTGGCCTGGTGCTCTGCCTGGCGGTTGTCAACCACTATGAAGACTCTATGGGGCTTGCCCATATCCCCAACCGTAGGCTCTTATACTACCATCTTTTGACTACCTACCATCTACCCCTGCGGCCACTCTCTCGCCATGTGCCCCATGGCTCCACATGTGAAACAAGCACCGCGTGCCTGAAACTATACACCCTGAGGCCTAGAGAAAGACTGTCCACCTATCCTGCTCGAGCCACTATACCCACCCCTGGAGGACTACTGAGACCATACCGGAGGTGTATGAGTACCCTGTGCTCTTTGGTCGCACCTAGGACCCTATAATGCCACTGCTTCGGCTTAAAGCCCTGCTGTCCCTGAGGGCTCCTCTGCCTCTAATTCTGCTATGACTGCTACGAAGGAGGGGGTTTAAAGGACCCTAATGTATTCCTATGGTTGCCTTTCCAGTGGGGTTTCTAAAACCCAAAAGACTGGGGTGCAAGCTTTCAGTTCTGAAACTGATCCCTCATGTCCTGAGGCCTGACCTGAATCTCCTCGGCTATCAAGGCCTTCTCCATGGCAACCCGAAGGCTTCCTAGAGCGGCCATCCTCACTAGTCCTGCTATCCCGGCATTCAATCCCCTGATAAAACGGTTGATGAGAAACTTCTCATCCTTCAGGTAATCCACATATGGTAGGAGCTCAATGAACTTACTCTCATACTGGGTCACTGAGAGACCCCTCTTTTGGAGATTGTGGAACTCATCTATCCTATGCTGCCTGAAGTGCTCTGACAAGTATCTCTCCCTGAACCTCTCTGTAAAGATCTCCCATGTGAGGGTGTCTGCAACTAGGCCACACTTGTATTCCTCATGTCTCCACCATGTGGAGGCCACTCCTCTCAAAAGGTGAATTGCTACTCATTCCTTCAAATTGCTTTCATAGGAACACAATACAAAGCACCGATCTAGGCTCAAAAGTCAAGCCTTAGCCTCTATCCCATCGGTAGATCCCCCAAAAGATGGTGTCTGGAGCCACAAAACCTCTCTGATCAGATCCCCTGGATCACGACATGCCCTCTCAATATATATAGGTGCTGCTACTAGAGGTGGTCTGGGTAGATGAACAGACTTAGGCTCATGCTTAGCCTAGCCCTCTAAGGGATCAGGAGGTGGACTCCTACTCCATTCCCTAACCGTTGATCTATGGCTCCCCGAGTTCTGGTTTTTTGCATGATGGTCAACTGCTGGAAGCCTATCCTGTACTATCCCAATCAGGTTCTAAAGTGCTAATAAGATGTCTCAATTTGGGTCAACCGGTCGTTTGAGAGGAGCCTCTGGGTCCCCTTCCAGAATTGGTTCCTCCCTATAAACATCTTCGCGTGCCATACGTGCACACCTAGGACACCTTCCGCTCTTGCAAGCTTGTAGCATAGTCAGAGGCATCCTTATGAGAAAATAAAACAAAATAAAATAAATAAATAATTTTGGAGAAAAAATTGATTAATATAATAATTAAAGCGAAACTTAATGGAGAAAGGTTCCTAGTGTTGGAAACCTTGCTCTGATACCAAAATGTCATGCCCAAACTTTTGGGCAAAAATAGAACACCAACAAAAAAAAATTTTGACACTATAAACTCATAAAATAATCTACATTTAAAATGAAATCATTTAAGTTGTGTCTTAACTAAGGTGTAAATAGAAGTGTTTACTAAAGTTGGAATAATTAACTCAATCAATGAAGCGACAATAATTAAAGAAGACTAATTATTCCCTAAGAGGCCATCGCAATTTAATTAGTTAATTTTATCGACCTAATTAATTTGCCGCTAATTAAAGTCGAGAGATATTTAAATATTTCGATTGTATTAAAATTATTCCAGGCTAATAAAATAATGATAAAGTTATCTTAAATTAAAAATTAATTAATTGAGCGCACGCAAATTCACTTTTTAAATACATCCAATAGGGTTAACTAATCCAATAATGATAATTGTCAATTACTTGTACTTTATATTAAAGTCAATCTTAAATCCCCAAAACATTCAAATTTTGACTATTAAATTTTTGGCCAATATTGACCTCATAGGCTAGATTTCGCATAAAAACAATTATTAATATCCATTATTAATTTTTCCCCAATTTAGATTTAGCCTAACGTCCATATTTAATTAAAATGGAAATTAACTATATAAAAACCCTTGTGAATAAAATTAAACCAATTGTGTGAATTATATAACTATATAAAATTAACCCCCATTATAAAATATACCTTCATAGAAGCCTATATTAAAATTAATTTTCTCCCTAGTTCAAAATTAGGAGTTTAAATTAATATCACATATAGCTAAAATTAAATGGGGGGAAATTCTCTTGTCTTTTTTTTTAATTTAAAAAAAATAATTTCTCCCTCTTCTTACTTTAATTATTATTTTATTCTCAAACCCTAATTAGGGTTGAGTTATTCCTCTTCTATATTTTATTTTAAAAAAACAAATCTAATAATTCTCTTTTCTTTATTTGCTAACCCTAACCCGAATATGGGCTAGGTTGCATATCTAATTTACTTTTAATATTTAAATGCTAACCCTAACTCGAAATTGAGTTAGGGTTGCATATTTTTATCAACTAAATTCTTTCTTTCTCGTTTGCCTTTACCCTAACCCGAAATTGGGTTAGGTTTTTTTTTTTTTTTTTATGTGTGTTTTGATAGGGTCTATGGCGGCGGCCATGGCAGAAGGCGAGGCATGAGGACCAAGGCAGGGCGTAGGGGGCCACAGGGCACCACTGTGGATACCCATAGTGGCGGCCCCATGCCGCTCACTGTGGTTATCCATAGGGGCGGCCCCGATGCCACTCACTGTGGTTATCCACAAGGACAGCCCCGACGCTGCCCACTATGGTTACCCCCAGTGGTGGCACCGACACCGCCCACTATGGATACCCACAGTGGTGGCGTCGACGCCACCCACTATGGATGCCCACAATGGCAGACGCGGCTTCGCCCACTATGGGTACCCACAGTGGTGGCATCGACACCACCCACTATGGATGCCTACAGTGGCGGACGCAGCCCCGCCCACTGTGGGAGGCGTCGCCGAGGACCTACGCCGCCCGGTGGGTAAGGCTTTTGGTCGCAAGGAAAAAATCTCTTTTTTTTTTTTTTTAAATCTCTTTTTTTTAAAAAAAAAAAATCTCTTTTTTTTTAAAAAAAAAAATTGTTATTTTTTTTTTGTTAACTATATATATATATATATATATATATATATATATATATATATATATATATTAAATTTCTCATTAAAGAATGCATAAATCAATGTATAAGACTGGTAAATAATAAGGAAAAACAACAACTTAATAAAAGATATGCATCTTTTTTTTTCTATATAGATTTATAATGTGATCCATTTAAATATGAGTATATTACATTTTGTTTTTGTTGTATTCCCTTTTTGTTTTTATACAGCAATAAAATAAGTCAATGGTTGACAGAAAGCAAATAGGACATAAACTCAATAGTTATCCTTTACTTTCATTTCTTATCTATCTCTAATTCTGGTTTTCTAAATCTGTATGTGTGTGTGTGTGTGTGTGTGTGTATATATATATTTTAGTCACATAACAACAGACTTTCTAAAACTAACAGATTTATCTAGCTGCATTTTTCTTTCATTTTATACTGCTAATAGTTAACCATAGGAAAAGATAAATTTGTCTACCTTAACTTTCTGCATTTTTTGAAATGGATAAATGACAGAAATAATAAAATTACATCAGCATTAAAATAGTCTGTAAAACACTTAAAAACATTATCATTTTGTACAATGAAAAACTATTATACTTCAAATGTCTATTTAACCCTATTTGCATTTGGAAAATACAAATAACTAAGACTAAATAATTATTTTTATTTTACTAACATTTATGCTTTTCTACTTCTTAATATTCTCATTATACTTTCTGCATTTTTTTTTTTAATACATGACAGAGATAGATAAATGACAACAACATAATATAGACTAGAAAACACTTAGAAATATTTTGTAAAAATGCAGAACTAATTTTCCTCTAATATCTATTTAATCATTTTTTTGCAATATCAACTTAAAAGGATGCGATTCTTATAAGAATAATCTGAATACAATTTGTCAACTTTGACAATGGGTGGAATACCCAACTAGTCTCTTATTCCTAATAAATGAGGACTTAAATGAATAAATACATTTCTTTTCTTTTTTTAAATAAATACAACATAAAGCTCCTCTCTTACATTTCTGCAACTAAAATACAATATTATATTTCCTTTTTTTTTTCTGTAACTAAAATAGATTCAGCAAGACCATATCCAAGTTTTTCCTTCAATCCCTTTCCAAAGCAACCTGCAATACAAAATCTTAAGGCTGTGACCATGGAGAGCTCACCTCCCAGCCTAGGCTTACTAGAAGCCACCCCCGAGCTTGGAAAACCAAGACCTAGACGGGTTACACTCAAACAATACAAAAACAAGCAAGGAAAAGCTCTCAGCAAACACATACCCATCCCAAGGCTGAACTTCATCACATAACATGATGTTTACATGGGTGGAAGCAGACCAAGTACCTTGAGGAGAATTGCAAGATAGTAGATCACAAGCCAACTCATGGCAACCAAGAACATAACATAAGTCCATCTTAACCCAACATCCTTATGACCCCCAAGGCATACATGCCATAATTTCTCCCCTTATGACCCCCAAATGGATAAACAAAACTATGCAGCAAGGGTCACATAAACAAACCCTTGAGGTCACTCTCTTAAAGAGAGCCTCTCACTCTAAGGCTGTCAAACACCTTCCACCCCCAAGACCATTTTTCCCTCCCAAGGGTAAGATGGTCTTTGATGCTCCCAAAACACAAGAAAATGCATAACAAAAATGGGAGAAGAATCACATAAAAATTTTCACAAATAAAATACAAGGGAAATAACATCTACATTCAAGCAATCTTTTAAAAACAATTTTTCAACATGCAAAGAAAGAAAATGAACCAACCTTGAATCTTCCAAGGGTTTACTAGGGATAGCTTGGAGAAGAGCACCCCAATTCAACACTTCTTTTTCCTCCACACTTAGCCAAAAATTCTATTCTAACTTGTTTTCAAAATTGCAAGATCTCATCTCCAAAGATGGAGAGTGGGTGATTAACTTCCTAAGTCTCAGTCTCTTGCCTAAGAAGGCTTCTCTCACTCTTTCCAACCCCTTGGATAGAGTGAGAGGCTCCCATTGGTTGGTCTTCCCTAGGTCTTACACACTCCCTAACCAAGGCACCTCAAGAAGAGGAATGAAAATGGGGAAGAGGAATGACACATACCAAGGAGGTTATCTAACCAAGGATGGCACTCCTAAAGATGAAATTCGTCCATCTTGGGAAAACCACTTTTTTGGGAGGTTAAACAAGTCCTAGGGGGTGGACACATGGCCAAATTTGGCCCTCACCCATAGGTGTCCCATAGGGCCCACTAAAAATGCTCCAAAACTAACTCTAGGAGTTGGTTTAACCCTTTGAAAGTCCACCCAAAGTTAACCTACGGGTCAACTCTAAGTCGACCCTTCTAATGGCTCACTATCCTAGATTTCTTGGAACCTTCAAGGATGATTTGGAAATATAACATTGGTAAAAAAATAAATAACTCAAAAGGTGACATGACAATGCCAACACAACATATAACATATGTGTCAAGTGACACTACAAAAGGAATTCCACATCACAAATACACACATGGAAATTGTCTCATGTATGATTTAAACAAATTAATAAATACAATTTAACACACATGCAAACATTTACTTTTATGAATAAAATACAATACATACAGGGTGTTGTCTCTCCAAATAGACAACCCCTGGTTTTACAAACGTACATAGGTCTAAGCTTGATTCTCCATAATGTTTCCATGGTCACATGGATAATTTTCTTGTGCATCTCAATTACACATTAGTACTTCCCAATATCCTCATATAATATTAAACACATAAATAAGAATACAAATCAATCATTGTGCATGCAATTGACATCATACAAATCAATTTACCATATAACAAAGCAACCCACATATGCAATTTATCTTAATCCTCATAAATTTAATCTATTCATAAGACATGCATCATATTTCTAACATCATAATAAAGTCTTGCAAATCAAAATAAATGGCATACACCATCTCATTGTTATCCTATCCTAAAATCATATAAAAATTTATATCCATAATGCATAGAAATGAAACATCAATATATCAATGTTATCCAATCTTGGAATCATATAAAGTTCTATATCCATAATATATAAAAATAAAGCATCCATGATAGTTCCAACATGAAAATCATTGAAATGATAGGATGGTTTAGGGTAGGGCCTCACAAGAGTTAAGTCCTCTTTTTTGCAGAAGTTTAACAACTTGGGGAGATTCTATGGCAACTAACTTAGGACAGTCTGAAACTTGATGGAACTAACTATGGTATATGGAAGATTAGAATGGAGACACATCTGAATTACATTAGAAAAGACATATGGGATGTTACAAAGAATGGCTATGTTGGTCCTACATCGGGTCAACCTAATCCACCTACATTGAGTAAGGATCAAGAGAATGATTGCAAAGCAAGAGAAGCACTTTTGAGCGCCTTGTCAAATTAGCAAATCATGGGATTATCAAACCGATCTACTGCTAAAGCTTTTTGGGATAAATTGGAGACATTGAATGAAGGAGATACCACTGTCAAAATTACAAAATTGGAATGCTTCCGGGTCAGGTATGAAAATCTGAAAATGGAAGAAGATGAAAGAATTTTTGCTTTTATGGAAAGGGTTAATGAAATTGTTTTGGGAATACAACGTTGTGGAGGTTCCTTAAGTGAAGATGAAATTGTTTCTAAAGTTTTAAGAGCATTGCCACCGACATACAAAATGAAATTAACTGCTATTTATGAGTTGAGAACAATGCCTAATACATCAGTATCTAGAGACACCTTGGTTGGAAAACTTTCAGCATTTGAGCTTGAGGAATTTGGTCTTGTTGCTACAATTAAGACATATTTAGCCTTCAAAGCATCGTCATCTACAACATCATCATCATCATCTGATAAATCTGATTGGAAAGCACTTTATGCAAGAGAACTTGAAGGTATTAGGAGGGAAAATGAAGAACTTGAAGAGCTTGAAGAACTATTTGCAAGGAAAATACCTAAAGGTCCTATTGGAAGTAAGTATGAAGGTAAAACACCATTTAAATGTTTTAAATACAATAAAGTTGGTCATATGGCATCTAGATGTCCTATTAGACATGCAAGATTAAGAGAAGAGGCTAAAAGAACATATAAGCCTAACCCTGAATATCAAAGATACAAATTTAAGAAGAATAGAGACAAATCATGTTACTATGTTGATGATTCTGATGAAGAACCGACAAACAATGGATGGGATTTTGTTGCAATAAAAGAAGATCAACCGGAACCTACTGATCCACTGGTAGAACAGGCCCTAATAGCTAAAATTGAAGAAAAGGATGAATTGATTATAGATTCCAGATGTTCACATCATATTATTGGTGATAAAAGTAAATTCTTATCTTTTCAGGAATACAATGGAGGTCTAGTAATATTTGGGGATGATAAAACTTGTTTGATCAAAGGAAAATGCACTATATCTTTTGATGGTAAGCACAATACTGACAATATTTATTATGTTGAGGGTTTGAAGCATAATCTTTTGAGTGTTGGTCAATTAGTTGAAAAGGGATTTTAGTTACAATTCAAGAATGGTAAATGCAAAATTATGAACAAAACTGGTTTGGAAATTGCAACTGGTAATCAGACTAGAGGTAATATCTTTCATTTAAACAACAATGAAAAGACATGCTTGATTGCACATATTGATGAAAGTTGGTTATGGCATAAAAGACTCTGTCATGTGAATTTTGATTGCATTATAAAGATTAGTTCATCTAAGGCAGTAAGGGATTTACCTAAGATTGTAAAACCTCAGAATCTAGTATGTAAGGAATGTCAAATGGGAAAGAAAGTTAGAACAACTTTTAAGAGTATTTCTAAGAAATCCAATAATGTTCTTGATTTAATTCATACTGACTTGTGTGGTCCCGAAAGAACAAGAAGTCTACAGGGAGATAGATACTTTATGCTAATTATTGATGATTATTCTAGAATGTGTTGGGTTACTTTTCTCAGGGAGAAATCATAAGATTTTGGTAAATTCAAATTATTCAAGGCAATGGTAGAGAATGGAACCGATAAGAAAATCAAATGTTTAAGATCAGATCAAGGAGGTGAATTTACATCTAAAGAGTTTAACACATTTTGTGAAGTAAATGGGATTAGAAGACAACTATCAGCACTGCGGACACCTCAGCAAAATGGAGTTGTGGAAAGGAAGAATAGAACTATTTTAGATGCAACTAGAAGCACGATATTAGAAGCAAATCTACCTCATGTGTATTGGAGAGAAGCAGTGAATACAATGGTTTACACTTTTAACAAAGTTCACATCAAAGGAAAAACTGATAAGACACCTTATGAACTATGGTTTGGTAATATTCCTACTCTTAAATACTTCAGAATATTTGGAAGCAAATGCTACATTAGGAGAGATGAGTATATTGGCAAATTTGATCCTAGAAGTGGTCAAGGAATATTTCTTGGTTATTAATCTAAAAGCAAGGCATATAGATGTTTTAATAAAAGATTGTAGAAAATCATTGAAAGTGCAAATTTGAAGATAGATTAACACTTTAGAGGAAATTAAAGGTCTATGGGTTCTAAACCGGCAGTTGAGATGATCATAAATGAACCTATATAGAATGCATCGGCACAGAATATGGATCCAGTCATGCCGACATCATCAAAGAATTCCACAGTGATTGAAGAACAACAACAAGTGAACACACCCAGGTATGTAAGACTAAATCACTCTGAAAGTCAGATAATTGGGAATAAGTATCAAGGAGTTAGGACAAGAGGAAGACTGGCAAATGAAGAGGTATGTTTAATTTGTCAAATTGAACCATCATCTATTATTGAGGCATGTGAAGATACACATTGGATTAAAGCTATGGAAGATGAATTAGAACAAATTAAAAAGAACAATACATGGACATTGGTTCCCCGACCTAAAGATAAAAATGTAATTGGAACTAAATGGGTATTCAGAAATAAACTTAATGAAGATGGTAAGGTAATCAGAAACAAAGCAATATTAGTGTGTAAAGGATATTCACAGAAAGAGGGAATTGATTACAATGAAACCTTTGCACCGGTAGCTAGAATTGAGGCAGTCAGATTATTTCTTGCATTTGCAGCACATAAGAACTATAAAGTATATCAAATGGATATTAAATGTGCATTTCTGAATGGTGATCTTGAAGAGGAAGTTTACATTGAACAGCGTGATGGATTTTTATTAGCAAATGATAAAGATATGGTTTAGAGATTAAGGAAAGCTTTATATGGATTGAAGCAAGCTCCTAGAGCTTGGTATGCTAGATTGGAAAAATGTCTCTTGAAGCTTGGTTACACTAAAGGTAATGCTGACAGCAACTTATATTTCAAAGTGACTAATGAAGACATTTTGGTTATTGAAGTTTTTGTTTATGACATCATTTTTGGAGGAGAAGATGGATTGTGTAAAGACTTTGCTGATAAGATGCAGGAAGAATTTGAAATGTCTATGACTGGGGAGATACAATTATTTTTAGGATTACGGATTTCACAAACTGATAAAGGTATATTTAGATGTCAGAAAAAGTACTTGAAGGAACTATTGAAGAAATTTGGTATGGAAAACTCTAAACTGGTAAGTGCTCCTATGACTACAACTGATAAACTGACATTGAAGGATGATTCAACTCCTGTTAATCTGACAAGATACAAATCTATGATTGTAAGTTTATTGTATTTGACACAAACAAGACCTGATATAATGAATGTAGTATGTATTGTTTCAAGATTTCAGAGTAATCCTAGAGAAAAACATGAATCAACAGTAAAAGGATTTTTCGGTATTTACAAGGCATAACAAATCTTGGTCTATGGTATCCTATAGATGAAAATTTTGATTTATGTGCATACATCGATGCAAATTGAGTAGGAGATGTAGATGACAGAAAGAGAACCACCGGCGAGGCATTCTTTCTTGGTAGCAAATTGATTTCATAGTTGAGCAAGAAACAAAGTTGTAGATCATTATCAATAGCAGAATCAGAATATGTTGCAGCAACAACTAATTGTACTCAAGTATTATGGATTAAGCAAATGTTGAAGGACATAAAGGTAAAATGCAAAGAACCTATAATCATTTATTGTGACAATTCAGCAACAATTGATATATCTAAGAATCCGATATTTCACTCTAAAACCAAACATGTTTCTATCAAATATAATTTTCTGAAAGAGAATGTTGAAGCAAAAGAAGTGAGATTGGTTTATGTGAATACTAAAGAACAGATTGCAGATATTTTTACTAAGATTTTTCCTAAGGAAACTTTTAAATATCTCAGAGAGCATCTTGGGGTTATACCCTCACCGGTAGAGACTTAGACGTTTGATGACTGGCATCAAACTGGCAGAATTAATAGAGAAACATTTTTCTGGCTTTGATGGAGGAGAGCTACTTCTCAGGGGGAGAAGTTGGTTGTAACAATTGGTTATTGTAATTGGTTGTATTTGGTATTTGTATTGCTTTGGAATTTGATGTCAAAGGGGGAGAGATATCTATGGAAAAACATTATCCTTTGGGGAGAGATTATTCATTGGGGGAGATATTTTTACTCTTTGCATTTGTATTTTGATTTTTGGTATTGATCTATTCAGGATATTGTTGGTTTTTGGTTATTGGCATTTCTGCTTTGGCACTTAGATGGTTTTTCCATCTTGTTTTGCCATTAATGCCAAAGGGAGAGATTGTTGGTATTATGGATATGTTGCATTGGTTTTTTCATTGATGTCAACACTTATCTGCACTTATCCTTCTAGAGATCTTTGGTTATGTTGAACTGGCACATTATGTTCACCGGCAAGTTTAGTGACTTATGCACAGTCACCGGTATATAACTCACCGATAGGTACACTGAGGATGACTCGTTATCATCTAGAGATCACTTGGTTATGTCGAAGACATGGTTTGGACACTTGGTTTTGGTATTTTGGTTATTGGTCTAATCGGCTGACATATTTGTTGTTACCGGCAAATTGGTCTAGGTTATGGACCGGCATACATTATCTATTCTAGATTAGCATGACACGTTATGGAGATGATTTATTAATTGGATATTGTTGTAAATGTATTAAGCTGACATGATGCATCACATATTCACTTATTTGTAAATGATTTAATTGTAATATTCTTAGTGAGACAACCTACACATTTGGTCTTAGGTTTTGGTATATATGTAAGATCTCATTTGTGAGATAAATCTAGCAAGCAGAGGAACATGCAATAGGTATATGGTTATGTGACATGGTATGTGTGAATATTGAAGATCATATGAGCAGACCATAGAGAAGATTCATGGAAGGTTTGAAGGTGATTATCAGAGCTTAACCAGTACTGAATCCAACATTGGAGATGCTACTTTGAGTAGTACATTATCATTAGATTTAATCATCCAATTGTAGTCAGTGTGACTCCTATCTTGTGATTGAGCAGTGAGCTCTAGGCAGTTGGCCTTTTTGCATGTGTAGACCCCATTTGTATACACATACTATCTACAGTAGTATCATCTGATTGTGGGTAAGATTTTCCTCTGTGGTTTTTCCCTTTACAGGGTTTCCACATACAAATCTTTGTGTTATGTGTTGTGGATGTTGTTTCTTTTTTTATTATATAAGTTTCACATTAATATTAACTGCTAATCTGTCTACCAACATTAAGTTTGGTTTACCAGTATTAAGTATCAATTTTGATTAAGTTATATTTGGGATGAAATTAGTAGACAACTGATTCACCCCCCCTCTCAGTTTCCTTCGAGTCCTAACATGTTATAAGACAAATTAATGTCTATCACTTGACATATCGTATCCTTTTGTGTAGGTCCCACTCTAATTGGCAACACTACAATCCCTTTGGAGGAATGCTCTTCTTCATTAGAGGGTTTTGTTTTATCTTTTTATGAGGATCAACTACATCTTTTGAATAGCCTAAGTCACAGACAAGACTTAATGAATAAATATTTAGGCTAGCTCCTCCATCTATTAATACAAATTTTATGCGTGTTTTGTGAATTAAGACTTCAATATGCAAAGGAGCGTTATGTGGATGTTTCAAAGACATGTCATCATCTTCTATAAAGGGTACGCAATGAGGCGCTATGAGATGTCCCACCATGGTTTGGAATTGATCAACGCCCAAGTCTTGGGGGACTGTGGTATCTACTAGAGCCTTTTCTAGGATCTCTTTATGTGTGGATGATATTTTTAGGAGTTCTAATATTGATATTTGCGCAAGGGTCTTCTATAACTGGTCCACTATGTTTTATTGTTTAGAAGTGGAGAGTGCATTGGTTGTGGGTCCTAGTAAAGTGACCTTAGCTTTATTGCATGTGATAGTGTGTGCAGGTTCTGGTTGGGATTTCTCTTTAACTACAATGACATTGACCATATTATCATACATGTGAGCATAATTTACCTTTTCCTTACCCTTTCTATCTCAGGTTGTTGACTTCTCTCATGTTGGTTCCCAAAACCACAGATTGGAAAATCAAAAGACTTGCCAAATCCTCCAGTAGTCTAATTAGCCTTGGCCAACGAACAGGGATAGTCAAGGACTAGATCCCTCTACACTTTAGGCTCCACTGAACCTAGGTGGGTGTACCTCTTCCTCTCAAGCACAAAAGAGGTTATTTATAGTGGATTTAAACCTTTTAGCAAGTTTACACAACTGGCAAATTATTATTCTGCAACTATGCTTTATTATGTGTTTTAACTGAATGCTTTGAAAAGAAATGATTTTGAATGTATATTGAAAATGAGATTGCTTTCAGGACTTAAAAGAGATCTACATAGATCAGTTCATATAGGATTTGGAAAAAACATTTCTCTATCAACGACCTTGAATGCATACAGATCAAAACCTTAAAAGATCAATAACTGACTAGTGCCTCTATCCAGGGATATATATGACACTTTGTAGACAAAATATCTTATCAACTCAAGAGACAATTTCTCATCAACTATGAAGGTTCAGTATGTGTTACACAAACAATAAGAACTCAATCTTTCACTCAATGCAGCAACATGTGATTCACATCATAGAAAATCTATAAACAAATTTATCAAGAGGACAAAGATAATCATCAACACTAAAGTGTACACAATATTTGGAAAAAGAAACAACGAACCGTGTATATTAATCTTTAGGAAATAATTGCATACATAAGATGCACTTGCAGATACTCCATTACAGATTGCTTGCACAAAATGATACTTCTTCTTCCTATAGACTTCCCTAATACAAAATGACATTTAGTCCTTACAGCAGTATGTTGTTCTCATGATTCCACCCTCTTTTACATAAAAAATGACTCCCTATAAGTATTTGAATTTATAGGCACATATGAAAGGATACACCCTTTCATACACAGGAGGGAGTTACAAACAGTTGTTTTCCAAAGGACACACCCTTTGGTTTACAAATATGATTTAAAAGGAAAACCCTAAAACACCATACTAAATAATGCTTTAATAATATATCCTTTCTCCTCCACTTTGATAACATTTCTTGGCAAATATCCATCCTCTCCTCAATATCTCTTGCACATAAAACAAACCAATCAAATCCCTTGATTTTAAACATTAACTACATACCACCTTTGATTAGGTAATAATCCTTCCCCCTTATGTAAAATACTTATTTAAGATAATTCACTTAAATCAAAGTATTAAACACTTGTAAATATTTATTCATATAAAATAATTTACCCTAATGATAGTTTGTTCATAACCTAAGCTAAAATATTTTCTATGGCAAATAGAAGCATATACTTCCCTGTGCAAAAATGCTATCTTTGGAAAAACTTCTAATACCTCTTCACCTTTTAGGGCACTTGAATTAGGTTGGAAATATTTATCACATGAGCATACCCTTGAAAATACCAATCAAATCATTAAGTACATGATATAAATAATATACCCTAATAAATATATTCAATTTATAAACCTAAGGCAAATAAAATGCATATGGAAGGATCACTTTAATAAATAAATGCTTTTCATCACTTTACTTATGGTAAAAAATACATTTTCTCCAAAATAATAATAATCACGCTTTGATCTTTAAAACATTAAAACTATTTATTCTACTATAAAATGTCCAATTTATTAGATTAGGACAAATATATACATATGAAAGGAATTCCTTATTGCAATGGCTTTTCAATAAATACTATTCATCTCTTTCATTTGTGTAAAAAAAAAATGCATCTCCCCTTTTTACGAAATATTCTTTATAATATTCATATTTTGATTTTGAAATAATATTTACCCTAATATAAAATGATTCAATGAACTGTAAAGGGTAAAAAACATATAATGAAAATATTCTAGTGATTTTCAAGATTTAAAATGACAAAGTATATTCACTTGTATTTATTCAAAGGAAATTAAAAATATAACCAAGGTCTAAGAATACTTCCTCTGTATCTACTAGTAGAATTTTATAGTCTTCCAGAAATTTATTTGTAAGACTTGAAAAGCATTCTCCTTTTTCTTTTTAGCATCTTGTTTTTTCCTTTTATCCATTGGTGAGTCAGTGATCAAGCCAATAGTGTTGGGAAAACACAGAGATCAGAGCATAGATAAGCATTGGCTTCCTAAAAGATATCGATTGTGCACAACTCCACAGCCATTAGCGGAAACTACAAATGCAATCATATTTGCAAGCTTTGCCATTTTTAGGCATGTCTGAAGAACGCCATGCGGTATTTCCAAAAAATAAAATTGATCCTCATTTACCATTAGAAGAACAAAGAACATCTATTATAGCTTCTGAAATATCAATCTTTGTTTCATGGGATGTTGAGTATTATAAACAAACACCCATTCTGCTCCCTGTAATTATCTTATAGTATCATTGTCAAATTCATTAATATTATCTCATGAATTCGAGTATTGAAGGATAGAGTTGGATCTCTATTTTTATCGGTTAAAGCATGTCTTTTAGTCTCCTTCGCTGAATTAAAATATGCAGGTCGTCACTTGCAAATCTGAGCTTTTAAACAGCTCACCGACACTTTAAAAACAATAAAAATATTATAAAAATGCCCCCCAAGGTAAGAAATATGATTCGGGCAGTCATTTTAAGATTAAAAACATCATTAATCATTCATTTTCAGCTTCAAAAAATGGCCCGAACTGTAAAAATGTGAATCCAATTTTAGCCCCCATGCATTCGAGAACAGATTGATTAATCACTTGAGTGCTTTGTTATATCTTTATCGGAGATCGGGGAGACTTATTTTTTATTACAATGATCTCCCGATGAGTTTCATCTTTTGCCAACAAGTACTATTTATCAAATTCAAAATTGAATCTCGATCCTGTATATTTTATCTTTCAAAATGAACTTATATTTCCTCTTGCAAAATAATAATATTTTAGCTGAATAGTAACCTGCAAACATCATACTCAATAAACTTTACATTAGCCAAGAAGATATTAAATGAATTCCTTGATACTTGAGATTTTGCACAGAGCATCCTTGTATCATAAATATTTGAAAGAATAAACTATATTATTATAAGATTAAATCAAGCAAGAAATATTAACATATAAAAATGACTACTTGAGTTAATATTACATTTCACATAAGAATTTAAAATAAATTGCAAACAAGGTTGCTTTGGGAAAAATAGCAAATCAAATCATGGAGGATTAAAAATTGTCATAATGATACGTTGTGACATGAAGAATTCAAAGGAATATTCTATTCAATATGAAAGCTCAATGGGAAAGATTTAATAATACTCAAAGATGACTTACTTTGATTAAAATTTATCTCACCATTGAAAAACATAAGAAAATGCAAATGGAGTGGCTTTAGGAAAAATGGCAAACGATATCATAGGAACCTGCAACTTGGTACAAGGGTTATTTAATATACATAAAATACAAAAGAACAATTAGATTGGCATAATAATGCTTAAATGGAGAAAAATATGATTTGAAAAGGCTTACCTGGAATGATTCCATATTTGCAACTACATACACACCTGAAAAATCATCCACTTGACGTATGCATCAGAATAGGCTTTCAAGAGCTTGAAATGGAAAATTATACCTGAACATAGGTGTCTCACATGATTTCTACAGTGAACTCACTGCCCTGCATGAGATTTGGAACTCTAAATTTTGAAAAAAATTAAGGTTCCATCATCTCTCTTCTTGTAGTTTGGAACACACAACGAAGTTTTAAATGTTGTATGTGATTCATTTGTTGTGTACCCATCTACTGTTATGACTTCGTTATCTATCAAATATTGTATGACATTATTTAATCATTGACAATCATTTGTTTGGTGTCCTTTACTTTGATGATAATTACAGTAATGATTGTCATTCCACCAAACAGGTTTAACTTTTAATTCAAAATCTCTTACTTCCAGTAAGGTAATCAATTTGTTTGCAATGAGATTCTTTAATGCTGATTAGGTATGAGATTCGTTGATGCTGACATTATCTTGTAGATCGATTCTTCCATGGGAGTGAAGCAAAAAAAAAGTCTCAGATTGGACTGATGATGGAGGGAGGATGAGGTGAGGGGTGTACGGGAAACAAGGCTTGGGTGACATCTTGAAAAAAACATTCCCCCAAGGAGTAGGACATAAGGGGAGGAGAAACATCATGGAGTGCGAGCACCTACAGAATGAGATGTCATGTAGCACTTATTTTGATTTAGCAATGTCTATGAGTCACCAGGGTATAAGGAACCAAGGTGTTTTGATTTAGACATGCAGGCCAATATAGCACCAAATAGAGTTACAGAGACCCTACAAGAAACAGTGTTAGAACAACCACAAGAAGAAGACATGCCCCAATGTAACATGATATATTCAAGACCTCATGAGGGTACAACAAGGAACATATCCAAAAAGACATGCCATGCAGAACAAAAAACAAAAAGATCACACCTTGAGCCTTGTTATTCCTAGTGCACCATGATATAAAAGATCATGGTGACCAAGAGGAAACAAGACCCTGGGAGCTTTGAAAAATAAACAAAGTTAAAAAGAATCCAAATGCCAACACAAGAATCACAGATGTATTTTATCAAGAGGACGACATAGTGATGAGGATCAACGATTCTATCTAACAAGAGGAAGGATGCATCTTGCGCAGACTGGTCGTAGATAGTTGTTGAGGTGAGAATGATATATCTCGAAGCAATATCTAGATGAAATATGGATGAGCTACAGACCAACAAAAGGACCTAGGAGACAAATGAGGACCAAGATGCTAAAGGATCTATTGAAGGACCAACTGGTAGGATATGATCTCAATGGGCAGAACAAGGACAAGCCTATGTATAACACAAACCCTATATACAAGGCAGCCTATACATAGTCAACACTATGCATAGAAAAGAAAGCATAGATTGGGGATTAAAAACAAGGATTATATACAAGCGAAGCATGAAGGCACAACAAATGAAGGCAAGGAAATGTAGGTATCATGGGATACCAGGTGGACAAAAGGAGTTGATGCGATGGAGATGGAGATGGAAAATGTGGCTATCATGGGGTACCACACTAAATGGAGATGAGAAGGAGGAAGAGGGGGATGATAGAGATGATGGTGGGTAGCAATAGATACCACACCGCAAAGAGTGAATGTAAGGACCAAAAGATAATGGGACTACCCTACTTACACATGGCACCTATTTTGAGGATTTCACCATATGTACATGTCTAAGGTGCTTGTTTACCAAGTTTTCACCATTTGGTATTTTCTAACTTTGAAATATGAGGTACACTACCATATATTATGCATAAAATTTCTTCAAGTGTAGGATGTTGAGAGGATTGTTGAGAGGTTCCCATTCTGGAGTTGATAATTGATATGCCCTTGAATCAAATTTTGCCTTGACCACATATGAACCAAGCCAGTTGGCTTCAAATTTTCCTTTCTTTTCTTAGTCTTGCTGATTTCTAGGGTTTTCTTGGAGGACGAGATCACCTACTTCAAATTCACGAGGGTGAACCATCTTTTGATATAACCTCTTAATGAGGATCTGATATATTTGCAGATGATCATAGGCTTTCTAATGATGTTCATCAAGAAGATCTAGCTGAGCTAGCCTTGCCACTCTATAGTCTTCATTAGAAACAAACTCTTTCAAGGATATATGCAGTGATGGTAATTCGACATCGATTGGTATGATCACTTATGAACAATAGACGAGAATATGGGGTGGCTCTAGTAAGAGTACAAACATTGGTACTGTAGGCCCAAAGGGCGATATTAAGATGAAGGTGCCAGTCGTAGCCAGTTTCATTGACAACTTTCTTTAGGATATGAAGCAAGGTTTTATTAGTTGCCTCAGGTTGGCCATTTCCTCGGGGGTAGTATGGTGTAGACCACCGATGCTGAATATAAAATGTGGAACAGAGGTCACGCATATGTTGGTTCTTGAATGGGATCCCATTGTCAGTAATGATGGTGGAGAGAATTCCATAATGGAAAATGATGTGGTATAGGATGAACTTGGACACCCATAGTGAGGGTGAGGGGATTGGCCTCCACCCACTTGGTGAAATATTCTATTGTGGTAATGATAAATGTATGTCCAAGGGGGATGGATCTTACCAACAAGGTTGAGGCCCCATGTAGAAAAAGGCCATGGTGTTGTTATCGACTGCAAATATTGAGTTGAAACATGGATCAAATCTTTGTGTCATTGACAATGCACACATTGCTTGACGAACTCATAATAGTCATGTTCTATGGTAGGCTAGTAATATCTCTCTCTTAAGAGTTGTTTAGTAAGAGAATATTCGCTCGTATGAGCACCACAAGTACTAATGTGCACTTCTTTCATTGCAAGATTAGCTTCGTTCAAATCTAAACATCTAGAAAGGATGTAATGGTAGCCATGACAATATAGATTGTCTCCTATAAGGGTGAATCAAGCACAACGGCGAATAAGGTTTTGGCATTCATTGTGGGATATGTTTGGGGGAAGGGTACCATATTTAAGATAGGCACGTATGTCATTATACCAGGGTGATTGGGGTCCAACAATGTTGCACACCGTTTTTGTATGTTATGTCTCAAAGGCCAATTGTAGGAGCTATTCAACTAAAAATTCATATCTTAGACTATCTGATCCAATATATAGGAGGGATCCAATGGTAGTCATTGCATCTATTGCTTTACTCTGAGCTTGAGGAATCTGATCAATTGTGATATTTTAAAATTTTTGATTTAGGTCATCAACCATCTGTTTGTAGGGCATGAGCTTATCATCTTTAGTTTGGTATTCATCATTGATGGATGACAAGTTGTGAATCTCCATAAATCAAGAGATCTGATGTGTTCCACTGAATAGTTTTCTTCAAACCGGTGACTAAACCTTCATACTTAGTGATTTTGTTGGTAAATGAGAAGGAAAGCTTGAATGACTTGGGAATGAGGTCACCTTGAGGAGTGACACATAAGAATCTTACCCCCGCTCCCCTTTGTGTATATGAACCATCAAAGTAATGTTTCCATGGAGGTTGTTGCGCAACAAAGCATACATACTCGTTAGGAAATTTTGTGAGTAGTGGATGAACATCAACCAATGGTGTTTCTGCAAATTGATCAGTGATAACATGCCCTTTGATAGCCTTTCTGTCTACATATTGAATATCAAACTCACTGAGCAACATAACCCACTTGGCCATGCATCCTAGTAGGTAAGTCTTGGAAAGCAAGTACTTGAGAGGATCTATTTTATAAATGAGCTTCACTATATGACTTAACATGTAGTGTCATATTTTTTGAGAACAAAAGACTACAACTAAACATGCTTCTTCCATTGGAGAGTAATTAAGCTCGTAGTTGACCAGTGTTCAACTGATGTAGTAAATTGCTCTTTCTTTGCCTTGATTATCATGCTAGCCAAGAAGTGCCCCTACAGTTGTTGAAGTAACTGAAATGTATAAGATCAAAGGACGACCTGGAATGGGCAACATTAGAGTTGGGGGATGAGCCAAATATTCCTTGATCTTGCCGAACGCTTGTTGGCATTGGGCATCTCATTTAAACTTGACACCTTTTTTGAGCTGCTACATGAAAGGTTGTCATTTGTCTGCTAGTTGTGCAATGAATATCCTGACATAGTACAATTTTCCTTGTAAACTACACAAATTTCTCTATGTTCCAAGAGGAGGCATCTCCATTATTGCTTTAACCTTTTGGGGGTTAACCTTGATACCTTGTTTGGAAACAATGAATCCCATGAGCTTTCCTGACATAACTCCAAAAATATACTTTTTTGGATTAAGCCACAATTTATATTTGGCCAGACACTCAAATAACAATTCTAGGATAGTTGGATGTTTTGCTCTCATCCTTGATTTTACTAGGATATCATCCACATTGTCTTCCATCACTGTATGCATAAGGTCATGAAATATCACTATCATGGTACATTAGTATGTGGTTCCTACATTATTAAGACCAAAGCGCACATGACCTGATAGCTGAATGTTCCCATAGCGTGGTGAAATTTGTTTTATGTTGATCTTCTTCTATTATTCTTATCCAATTATAACCTGAAAAGCCATCCATGAGAGATAGCATTTCATGTCTTGCTATCAAATCAACCAAGATGTCAATGTTAGCAGTGGAAAGTCATCTTTTGGACATGCCTTATTGAGGTCCCTAAAATAATTATATACTCTGATTTCCCCACATGGTTTTGAAATCAGTACCATATTGGATATCCATTCATAATAGTCGATTGGCGAATGAACTTGACTTCTAGGAGCTTTTCTAATTATGCCTTGACCAAGAGGGCAATTCTAGGATGCATTTTATGCAACTTCTACTTAACTAGTTTTGCATTGCGATCAACTATAAAGATGATGTACCACTAACTTCAGAGCCAAGCCAAGTATGTTTGCATAAGACCATGCAAAGTTGATAGGCCATTTGTAAGGGATATCAGAAAACACTTGAAACTCATCTTTAGCTAGAGATGTGGCCACATGAGTGATGTGTGGATTTTTTGTTGTGCCCAAATTTATCTCCTTGGCTTGATCTATGAGGATAGGTGACTTTTCAAGAACATAATCACTGATGAGGGGAAGAAGAGAATCATCATCTTCTAGCACCTCAAAGAGGTTTTCACTAGAAGATACAACCTCTATTATTACTATTTTTAGGTTAGGGGGTGCCTCAGAGAGGTTTTCACCGTGAGACCCTTTATTTTTTACCTCTTTTTCACTTTTGCAGTTAAGGATTCCTTCTTCCCTGAAGTAGCCTTGGAGATCCAACTTGTAGACTATATTATGCTCAAGATATTGGTATGGTGCACACTCAATTGCCCCCAGAAATTGTAGAGTGTTGTGTCATCTTGAAAGGTGTCTAGGTGTGCGATAGCTAGCCCCAATCAATGAGCTCAAGATTGCTAAGGTGATGGTAAATTAGGAGGATGGATGTATCAAAGAGGTTAGATGTGCCAAAGGTTGAGGAGCTACCTATATCAACATACGCTTGTTTGACAACCTCCTCAGGGATATCGTCAATATCGATTGAAACATTTTTCATTATTTTTGAAAGTGCCATCCAAACTCGAGGCTTCATGAGAGGGACATCCAAAACCAATCCCTCAGGGGTTCACATTAGGAGTAGGATAAATAGGTCTTTTGATGCCTTGTTCTTCTTGGCCAAGTCTACCACATTGGTAGTTCCATTTTTGGGTAGCTCACTTGTGAGCGATAGGATATTTTGCCTTGAGGTACTTGAGGTGAGTGTCATTATCTATAGAGACATTCTTCTAGAGCCATTGATTAATTTCACCTTCTATGACCTCATGGTCAAGTTCTCCTTAAGCTTGGAATGTGGTAGAGCCACACTACCAGATCATAAGCTCTTTCTTCTTTGGGAGGTTTCCCATGAGCATGTGGATCTAAAGGTAGGACCCCTAATATGAGCATTCCTTGAAAGGCATATTCACCACAATCAGAATCATTCATCTTGAGTTGGGAGAAAGATGAATATATAGAAGTTTTCTCTTTTATAGTGGCTAATATGGTATTGTGGAGGTGGAAAACGCAAGACCGGGTGACTAGGACCTAATCCTACTTTAGCCAACACATTGGGAATATGAAAGATCCTAGGGAGATATCTCACTTTGGATAATTATTGTGAGAAAGAAAGAGCCAATAATTATCTCTTAGGGTTTCTATTCCTCTTGTTGTATGTGATGAGAAAAATTAGGGTTTGATTGATTAACAAGACTAGGAGATAAATAATGAAGCATATATGAATTGAAATTGAATAAACTTGCAGATCTGAAACTGAGACACTAAGAAGAAAAGGGGGAGGAATTTGGATGTGTACCTGATGCTAAAAAATAAGCTAAACTGACTGGGACCAGGGTGCCATGCCACTGTCTTGTTTCTCCAGACAAGAGGCTCTAATTGAAAGACTGCAAACTAGAGATCCTGAACCTTCAACCTACCAAAATTCACTGATTTTGAGGGGGACTAGGGCACCACACCCCTATCCTGGGTAGGACTAGGGAACCATGCCCATGTCCCTAATAGATTTGGGCAAATCTAAGACTTCTGGGTAGTGCCTGTGTCTTTTCCTAAGCTGAAAGTCCCCCGGGGTACCTGTTTCTGCACCTGCAACTGAAAAGAAAGGGTTTTAGTGGCTATATAGGTTTTTGCCTTAGTCAAACCCCTATGTTGGTGATTTATACCTCCATAAATAGTCGATTTGTATAGTAAAATAGTGTGTGCAGGAATCTTGTGTGTGTGGAAGACCCTAAAATGAATGCAAACAATCTAGAGAAACCCTAAAGAGTAAACCCTAATTGCTTATAATTGATAAAGTAAATGTTCAAAATCAATGATGCAAAGTTATCTAAATCATGAATGTAAATATATAAATTTACGTAATTAATCTCATGCAAAGACACGAAAACAACATGAAACCATGCCCAACCCCTAAGGGAGGGGTACAAGCCAATCATCAATCGGTGATCTCCTTTTATTCTTCAATGTCTTCAATGCTCCTAATTGATGATAAATGCTTGATGAAATATTGTTCAATGTTTTTGGATGTCATTGAATTTTGTTGAATGTTTTTGAAGACTCCACATAGGCTTCTCTTTCACTACATAGAAGGCTCCTTGTGCTCCAAAAACCTTATCTTAGATTCTTAGATCCGATTTCTTAGATTCTTAGTTGCCTGCAAAAGTAGAAAGAGAGGTCTTATGTATGAAACCCTAGATCTTAATTTTGACTTAATTTCATCTTTAGGCCAACCTATGAATTTAATTTCCAACCAATATTTTGGGGTTAAGCATTATAATATCATACGATTATGCTCCCGAAATTTTGGGAAAAAAGTTGAGGACCATGTGCACTTTCAACATAGTTCGACCAACTTTTCACCAAATTTTTAGGGCCGTTAGATATGATGATATTAGAGTGAATCCTAAAGTTACAACTGATTTAGAGATGTTTTGATATGCAAAATTGGGCCTTAAAGGTCTAAATAGGACATAATTAGAGTTTATGATTTAATGATTTATAGGAGGAATAAAATAAAAAGGGCACACTTAGGGTAAAGGGCCCAAATATGACTATAATTAATTTAATTAATTAATTAAATTCTTAAAGGGAAATTACAATGCAAGATGCAAACACACTAAGGTAGGTGCTAAACTAAGTGTGAAATTGTACCACCCTAGCAAGGGTGTACAATTTACGACACTACATTTAGCCCCCACTTTAGCGGTCATATGACACTACATGCATATGCAAGCTAAAGTACATAAAAGTAAACATTCATGAGAAAGGATATATCCACAAGTTTTCCAAAAAAGCCCCCAATAGTATTTGCAGTACACAATTAGGAACCGCACCCTACAAAACCACATGTTAGATAAAATCAAAAAATAACATAAATGCTTACTAAGGAAAGTGATACAAATTTGAGGGTAGCTATATGCCCCCCTATTTTGGCTTGCTAATTTAGTGAGTTGAAATTAGTGAGGGTATCATGTTCACCACATTGAATTGTGAAAGAAGATTGATGACAAATGCTCACAAGAATATTTGATACAAGATCAAAAACTAATGGAGAATCATTTGGTAAGAAAGAGAACTAAACCTCAATTCCAACACAACAAAGAGTGTGAGGATTTGAGAGCTCTCTAACACAAGATGAAATATTTTAATGGAAACAAATGCAACAAATATAATCCAAAAATGCAACTCCATAAAGGAAATTGGAAAAGAATGGAGGATTGAAATGACATCAAAGAGAGATTATTTATAGAAACACTCTTCTAAAAGAAGGCAAGAGATCCTCATCAGGGATATGAACGTACATAAAGTAGAAGGGTTTATTGTTGGTATTTTGGATATGTTGATATGGTTTTGTAATTGATGTCAACACCTGTCATCACTTGTCAACACTTATCAGCACTTGGAGATTTTGGTTATGTTCACCGGCAAGTCAAAGACTTATGCATAGTCACTAGTTTTGGTTCACTGGTAGATTATATTGTTGACCGGCACTTGGAATGACTTGGAGACTACTTGGTTATGTCAAAGACATTATTCGATCACTTGGTTTTGGCGATTTGGTTAATTGTTTATTCGGGTATGCATATTTGTTGTTAATGGCAAATAGGTCCAGGATATGCACCGACAGGTATATCTATTCCAAATCAGCACGACATGATATGGAAATGATTTATTATTATTGGAATTGCATTGAGCCAACATCATGGATCAGATATTGATTTATTTGTAATTGATTTTATTGTAATATCTTTTAGTAGGCCGACCTATTCAAATTGGTCTTAGGTTATGGTATAAATGTAAGATCTCATTTGTAAGACAAGTGTGTGAATGCGAAAAAGATTGCAATAAGGTATATGCGAAACTAAGCAGAGCTATACATGCAGACATCATTTGAAGGTTGAAGGAAAGATTTTGTGAAGGCAATCAAAACTAAACCGATACTGAATCCAGCATATGAAGATGCTATTTTATGCAGTACATTATCATTGGATTTAACCATCCAATTGTAGTCAGTGTGACTCTCATTTTGTGATTGAGTTGTGAGCTCTAGGCAGGTGGCCTTTCTACATGTGCAGAATCCATATTGTCCACACATACTATCTATAGTAGTATCATTTGATTGTAGGTAAGGCTTCCCACTGTGGGTTTTCCCCTTACAGGGTTTCCATGTACAAATATGTTTGTTAAGTGTTGTGGATGTTATTGTCTTTCTAATTCATGCATTAACCTTTACCAGTATTGCAATTAACTGTTAAAACTATCTACTAACATAAAGTTTGGTTTACCGGTATTAAGCATTAAGTTTTGGTTAAGTTAATTTTGGTTGAATTTATTGGACAATTGATTCACCCCCCCCCCCACTCTCAGTTGTCTCCAGGACCTAACATTTATTATAAAAGATACTACTCAATGAAGAAAACAGATTGATGAATGATCAAAGACTTCCAACACTAAAAAGGAGGTCTCAATTAAGGATATATACTTAAGATCCACATTAGCGATGCTTGTTCCAATATGAGAGAAGGAATTCAAAGATGAAAACACCTCTACCATCAATAAGATACCCATATAGAAGACACTACTTCACAAAGGGGAAATTTTAATCTTAAGAAGGATAGATGTTTGAAATCACTCTTAACCCCATATATATAGGGAGAAGAGATGAGATAGAAATAGGCTATTATGTTTCTTCCAAAATCATGATTGCACGTGAAATTGTGCCATCATGAATGACAATGAGCCCCCAGTAAGTGAGCTACCAATGTCACATAATGATGAGAAACATAATAGCCATTAATGCTATTTAAAGACATGATAGATTTAATGAGGTATTTGAATATGACATATTAAATGTTCTACTATAAGTGAGATTAAAAACATGTATAATATGATGAATGTTAAAAAATATTTAGAAAGAGAGAAGTTTATAGGAGAAGAATAGGCCACTAAGTCATACTTTTCTTGCACACAAGAAATATTAGGAGAGGGATAAGTGTAACTCATTAGAACCTTATTCCTGGAAGAAAGAATTGTAGAATGAGTAGAAGATAAAGTCTCATAAGTGGGATTAGAAATATCTTGAGGAGATTCATAAAGAGATTTGTTCATCACCAAGATTTCCTTATGAGGGGGATGAGTGTTGAAAGAAGTAGAAGATGATTTAATTGGGGTGAGGTCATCATCACTACTAAATATAGCATTCACATTGAGTGATGGTCTTTTAGATGCTTTTGTGGGCTTAGAAGGATTATATCCAACTCCAAATGAAACTTTGTGTGTGTTATGTTCTAAAGGAACTTTAATTACATGTTCATTTGCGCCACAACCATTGCCATCTTAGCCACTCTTAGCTAAAATGTGAAAACTAGGACCATAAAGGGATGCCAAATCAGAGAGAGATGATTGCGCCTAATAGGTCTCAGTGTTATATGAATTAGAGGAAGGATTTGAAGAATTATTTGAATTAGAAGCAGCCTCAAAGTGGTTACTTAGTTGTTTAGACAAAGTGGGTTGCTCTTTAGGTTCCTCCTTAGATTTCTCCTTCTCAGTCTTAGATCCTTTCCAAGATACTCTATACTCTCCTACAAAAGTAGGGTTAAAGTCTAGACATCCCTAATCATCATCTGAGAGCACTCCTTCGAGAGAAAAGATATCCTTAGGAGAAGATTCTGATTGAGTAGAAGAATCGGTAATACTAGAAGGAACAAGGTAATTAAAGGAAATAAGTGTATTTGAAGAAGTAGAAAGATTGGGAGAAGAATGGGAAGTAGTTGAATAAGAAGATCTAGCTTTTAATGGAGCTTGAAGATTGGTATCAGCTAAAAAGGTGTATGTCCTATTGTTGTAAATGAATTTGACTTGCCTATGCAAAGGTGAGGGGACACCTTGCATGCTATGAATCCATGGTATCCCTAATAGAAGATTATATGCCAAATTATCAGGCATGAGATGAATAGGTGTAGATAAAGTAACAGGACTACCTTAACAAGCAAGGTTATGATACCTAAAGATTGTTTATCAACATTATCAAATCCTCAAATAGAAATATGAGTAGGTTCGATGAGAGAATGATCCA
Organism: Cryptomeria japonica; assembly: GCF_030272615.1. Taxonomy (NCBI): domain Eukaryota; kingdom Viridiplantae; phylum Streptophyta; class Pinopsida; order Cupressales; family Cupressaceae; genus Cryptomeria; species Cryptomeria japonica. Next base: position 115,069,851 of record NC_081415.1, on the reverse strand, counting down.
CATTAATGTTATCCAACAAGTCCACACTACAAACATTAAGGCTAGATCCATTGTCCACAAGGGTTCATCTTATAGTAGTATCGTTGATAATAACCACAATCATAAGAGGATCATATTGATGTTGGATTTCACGAGAAGGTAACTCATCTTGTGTGAATACAATTTGAGTTTTGGTTTTTTTTGTAGGATCAATCAAAGAATCCATTTTATTAGGTGTCACTGCAGGTGGTGCATCGAAGTTTTTCAAAGCATCTTGTAACATCCCATGATAAGTTGGTGAAGTTTAAACCAAATCCCAAATAGAAATCTTAGCAGGAGTAGCTTTAAATTATTCAATGAGATCATACTCCTAACTAAGAGTTTGTGATATACGAGGTGCTTCTAGAAGAGTAGGTTGAGAGGGAGGAAGTGAAGTTGGGGTAACTGGAATGTGATTAGTTTTCCTATTGTTTCTTGTGTTGTAGGTATGAGCAACGGTATGATAACTTTCTTCAGTGATTTTCTTAGCATACTCATAAGGGCTCTTAGTAGGATAACCTCCTTGCATAGTAATAACAGGTTTATTAGGAGTGCACAATGATTCATTAGCATAACCACCTTGAACCACTAAGAGAGGCTTACGTTGAGAACTTTGAGAAGGACAAGCACCTTGAACTATGAAGAGGAGTTTATTAGGTGTTTCATTCACATGTATCAAATTAATTGAAGATGATTTAGGAATATCGAAGGTGTCCTTATGATTTTTCGAAGAAGAATGGATAAGACTGTTGGAAGAATTGTTGATAGTCTCTTCTTGCACTAAAATATTATCATGGATAAGATCAATTTTAGGAGATAGACTTGTAGACGTATAAAAATGACCATATTCCTAAATGAATATTTTATGTTCATTTCTCTATTTAATTAAATCCAATTTAATTAAAATACCCGCATTCCTCTATTTAATTAAGTAAATTACTTAAATTAAATTCACTATATCCATTTAATGAATAAATCATTTTATTCAATTAAATTCCCCCTATCCACTTTTAATTAAATACAAATTTAATTAAATAGTTATCCTAAATTGAATAAATCTAATTTATTTAATTTCCCCAAATTACAACCAAATTGAATAAATCATTTAATTCAATTAAATCCTATTATCCCTCCATCCACTTGCAAAATCCTACATCTCTCACTTGCCTTCCTAAATTCTTCTAGACTCTTCTAATCGCTTCTAATTAGCCCAACCCATCTTCTAAATTTTGTCACATCCCTAAGAAAAGGGAGGTCACTTCTCAAAAACCTCAAAGTCTTTGATAACCATTAAAGGCTTCAAACCTTCAACCACAAAAACCTCAAAGTCTTTGATAACCATTAAAGGTTTCAAGTCTTCAACCACTTAATTCCCCAAAGTCTTCAATAACCATTAATGGTTAACTCAAACCCTCTTACATGGTTAAATCATTTGTTTTAACTCAACCTTTATCCAACCCAAGGGTCTCATCAAGCATTTAATGCTTTGACCATGATTATCTCTTAATCATTTGCACAAAGGTTTATCCTTGGATTAACTCTTAATCCAATGGGTAAGCCTAATTTAAGCTTGACCCTTACCTTCTAGATAACCATAAGGTCTTCTCAGGCATTTAATGCCTCCAACCCCTTCTCTCAACCCAACCCTATGTTGACACTTGTCACCATTTCATTGGTGCAAATTGTGCACATGGATCCCCAACTTTCAAGCTTATCCCTTGATTAAACCTTTCAATCCTGACCATCCATTACCCTGTTTTTGCTATAAATAGAGCTCTCATTCCTCCATTTTAAAATGATCCTTCAAATTTGTAGTATCACACTTATGCTCAAATGCATTCAAGCTTTCATATCATTTTTATGCTCATCATTTTAGCCTCTTTGAAATCAGGAATTAGCGTAAATATGCATGTTTAGAATACTTTATTTATCATTTAGCTCAATCATAGACTAAATATATCATGTTAGGATAGTATTCATACTAACCTTGTCATCTTATAGCTAATTTATTGCATTTCTAGAATCATGCATAGCTTAGGATGCATCCCATACTAAAATCTATCAAAGCATCCCTCGTTCTTGCATTTGCCATCCCTAAACCATTTTGCTCAGTGATCTGAGAGCAAAAACATTGGTTTGAGGGACATTGTGAGATAAAGAACCATGGGACCAACCTTGGGAAGCTAAGTAATATGTTATTACTCCATAGCTTGCACCAAGAAGTCCTGTGTGTGTGTGTGGACAAGTATTTTGGAACATATTTTCACATATTGAGTTCTATCGACCCGCTTTTTCCACATACATTTTTGGCGCCCACCGTGGAGCCCTACCCCATATATCAAATCGGTTTTTAAAATTAACTCATTTTGCAGGTCCATGGGAAACAGGAATCAGCGCATGGGAAACATTCCCTAGCGCATCCGCCTAACAGTCTAGCACTTCCCGCTTACTGTTTAGCGCGTAAGGTCTATACTATAACACGTAAAGTCCATTCTTTAGCGCATAGCCTCAACTAATTTTTTCTGTAGGTCTCAGCACGAAAAAAATAGAGTAGCGCATCTGTAAAATATATTGGCGCTTCGAATCTGTCAGATAGCGCATCCAGTTTACCATCTAGCACTTTAAGTCCATCATCCAGCGCTTACAAACCATCTTTTAGCGCATCAAATCAGCACTTTTCCTATAGGTCTCAACGTAGGAGAAAAACAAAGCAGTGCTTCCAATGCACAGAATAGTGCATCCAGCAAACAGTGTAGCACACTGAGACATAAGTTTAGCGCATATAGGTTATATTGTAGTGCGTGCAGTCCTTTCTATAGCACATCACAGACAGAAAGCTAAAATTTAAAATTGTAACCGAAATAAAATTTAGACTTGTGGAAGTCCACCGAAATCCAGATTTTCTAACTAGTGGATTGAAATTTTGTAAGATTCCGACCATTTCTTGCAGATAGAGCGGGAAATTTGCTTTTATCGATTTCTTTTGTTGACCACCATAATCAAAAATTTTGCTTTGTTGACCAATTCTTTTTTATAGATTAGAAAACCATTGTCTTACAAGGATAAAATAAACACCATGCTTTCATGGAGCAACATCTCCATATAGATTTTAGCAAATCACTGAATTGAGAGGCTAAAAGAACCAACTTGATTGTTTTGTCTCGAAAGTGGAAGGAATATGCTCTCCCCTTAACTGGGTGATCAAAAATCCAGACTACTCTTACAGTTTTCTATACTTCAAGCATTTACATCCTTTAGCAGGTCTGCCTTTCCGAGGAGTTGCAATCAACTCTTAAAGCCGTTTATGGCCGGTGTGAAGAGAACGACCTAAGTGGGGAACGACTTTGACGCCAAGAATTCTAGCCCACTATAATCAAATGTGGAAAGTGACAAAAGTCCTTTTCAACGGTTGCGCGCAGCGATTAGCCTTCCCCCAGTATCCTTGAGATACATAAAGCCTTTGTTCTAAAGGTTGGGAAGCCTCCTGAGGGAGTTTATCACTGATGATCGAACGGAAAGCTTGATTATGAACAATTGAAATAGAAGCTTTGAACCGAGTCAGTAACTAGATATTTATAACATCATAGTGCAAGGGTGGGGAAGAATCCGCCCCCAAGATTACTCACCATATATCTTCCAAGATAACTACTCAACTATGAAGCGATTCACTTTGGGTTAATTTCTGGCAAAAGGCAAAAAAATGGGCACCCTCTAGGGGGTGACACGGCTGTTTGAGCTGACGGAGTATCAAGACTAGTGGGCTATGATGTTATTTATGACCCTTGACTAAAGAGTCTTTCTGAAGTGTATTATTCGTATTAAAACCTGTTAAAACATTGGGGATTTGAACACATCCTCGCAGAACATACACTTTTTGTTAGATTAGGTAAAATGGTTGTACTTTTTGTGTCATGCTTGCATTTACTACTTCAGAAAATCATCCATCAAACTTGAAAATTTCACAACAAAATTCAAAATTTACCAAAAAATCAACCAAAGGAAAAAATTAGGACAATTTAGCGCATAAGAGCAACATCTTAGCACGTGAAAACATTTTGTTAGCCCATCCAACCATCAAATTAGTGCGTCGGTTCCAAATAGCAGCGTTTGATCCCAAGTCAAATCAGTGTTGAAACATTTAACGCATCAGAAAAATAGTCTAGCACGTGGAAGCAACAGCTTAGCGCATGGAATCCAAACATTAGCTCATAAAGTTCAATAGTTAGCGCGTGACAGGCCCAGAATAGCGCATATCTTTTTCAAACAGCCTGAAAACAATTTCAAACAGTCAAAACTTTAGCACCTGTCTGGGGGTAGCCTAGCGCGTGTGGTTATTATTTTAGTGCATAAAGGCATTTCGGTAGTGCATGTAGTCTCTGTTCTAGCGCGTGGTCCAAAACGCAAAAACAGAGGGCAAAACAGTGAGGAATTTTCAAAAATATTTTCGGAAGCCTTCTTCATTAAACATCATTTTTCATCAAACAAGAATAGCAAAAACAAACCGTTAAGACTATTTCTTAAGCTAATTTATGTCAAAACAAAAGTTGTAAAATCCTAAATGAATCGCTCAATAAAAGATGTCTCTCTTATCATAATCCGGAAACCTCATCATCAGTATCAACAGAATCCTTTACCATCTTACGGATTTTATCTCACAAACACCACTTGTTTAAAATTTTCAAATTATCAAATCAAGTTTCCATATCGGGAAACTTTTATCCATATCATTTGACACGCTTTGTTGTGAAGGGGCATCTAAACCTTGACTCTGATAGAGTAAAATTTGAACTTTTTCAAACAAGATCAACTGAATCCAAACCAATCAAAGGAAACTATTGATCACTCATGTATGACTAATCCTCATATTCTGAGAAGAAAGAACCTTTATCATAACATCACCTTGAAGAAACAACAACCTAGTTTTTCCAAATTCATCAAAAGAAACAAGTTCTTATACATCAATCGTCAACTATTCAAATCTCATCGGGTATTCCTACATCACATCAAACGTTATGTCCAAAACAAATCTAGTGAATTTGACAAGGAACCCTTGAAAACAAGAGCATACTGTCAAAAGTCTGCTTTTAATCAAACCATAAATCGCAGTGGAAAAATCAATCCAACATTCTTACTCGACAACTGTATCACTTATGACATATCTCGATCAGAACCAACCACCCCCGAGCAACATATCAACGAGGCTTTTGTCCCTTTCGTCACTGAGAGTTTCTACTAAAATGTCTGTTACTCGCTCTCAAAGCAACCAACAAAGCGAGACACATGTCGAGTCTAGCATGAATCGAAGATTGTCGAATCCTTTTGAAGTTCCACCCTTAGAAGAACCTGAAATTACTGAAGCACTTCTTTAGGAATGTCAGGAAAACCCTTCATTCCAAAAACTTGTAGAAAGGCTCATGGAAAATGACAAAGAAAAATATCTGCTCATGCTTACAAGTAAAAGCGTTAAACTTCCCGAAGATTTCGACTCAAACATCTTTAAAACTAGATCTCGACAATATGCATACCAAGAACAATAAAGAGAAGAAGAAACTTGTAACTTTGAACAACACATACCTGAGCAACGCATTCCAGAACAACGCATACCAGAAATGTGTATACCCGAACTAGAAACACCAGAGCAAAATATACCATTTACCACACCTTTTCAGCTGAGAACAAATACAAGGGAAGAACTTTTCCCTCAACAAGAAAGTATACCTTTGGCTACCCTTACTCAACATATGCAAATGTTGCAAAGGCAAATACAAGATATGCAACAAGGGACAACAGTGCGGTACTCTTTGAATGAAATCTGTCCTTATCCATTTGACAGAAGATTGAACATGGTGCCTTTTCCTCCAATATCAGATGTTCCCAAATTTGATAAATATGATGGAAAAAGTGATCCCCGAGACCATGTTCGAGAATTTTGCACACTGAGCCTTGAATTTGCTCATAATGACACCTATTTGATGAGGTTATTCCCTAGAAGCTTGGGAGGGCAAACCATGGAATGGTTATCCAAAATTACACCACCTGTCAGCTCATTTGATGAATTGGTTAACAAATTCATAACCCAATATTCCTATAACATCCAACATGCCATAACCATGCTAGATGTTTGCAACACCAAACAAAAGAACAATGAAACATTCATGGTGTTCCTTCAACGCTGGCGACGCATGGTCTCCAGATATCCTCGAGATATTCCCGAAAAGGAGAAAATGGAAATCTTCATCAATAACTTGAATAGTGAAATGAGTTACAAACTAAAACTTCAATGCATACCATCTTTCACTAAATTAATTGAAAACGACATTCAAGTAGAGGAAGCTTGTGTCAAAAAGGGAACACTTAAATTTTACAAGGAAGGAACAAACTCATCAAACTACAATAACCAGAACAACACCAACCTTGACAAATCTCGATTTTGGACTTGAAACAAAAATGAAGGCACCAATAAAACACATGATCCCAAATCTAAACAACCAATGTTTGCATTATCTAGAAATCCTCAAAACACGAAAAATCCTAAAAATGCTAATCCAAATGCTAACACATATGCACAAAACATCGATCAAGGACAACTCAACACAAACAATACCAATGATACTCAAAACAAAAACGTGAATCCAGGACCTAACAACAATTCACGCAACACAAACAATTTCCAAAAGCGTATCTTCACACCACTGGGGCAATCACTAGAATTAGCATTCAGAGAACTTTTGGCACACAAGATTCTTTTCTTGCCTCCAATCAGCAACTATGAACCTCAAATCAAACCACCTTGGTGGAATGATTCACACTATTGTGATTACCATCATAACAAGGGTCATCAGACGAACGATTGCATGAGGTTAAAACACGTGGTGCAAGATATGATTGATCGAGGTGACTTAACAATAGATGGTCTCAAAACAAATGGTGATCATGGAGCCTTTGAAAATCCTCTTCCAAATTACAACAAAGATGGAGCTTCAACCTCGAATGATACACGCGGGGCTCGTATCAACCATATCTACAACAACACCATCAATCACATATCAGCTGAAGATCATCAAGTAAATGTCATCACCATCCGAGATCAGCGTGATCATGAATCTGTCAATGTAACAACCCGACCTCAAAAATATGTCTTGAAAGGACATACTACACCTACAACTACCACACCAAAAATCCAATATGACTTGGTTAGCCAACTACATAAAACTCCAGCACAGATATCTATACTAGAATTGTTGAAACTATCATCAAAGCACAAAGACATATTAGAACAAGTGCTATTGGAAACCAATGTACCTCAAAATTTGGATACAGACAGATTTCAAGCCATGGTCGCCCATATGATTGGACCTCATAACCTCACCTTCTCAGAACATGATGATGCTTCCTTGATCCATCTGCATAATACTCCTCTCCATATCGAAGTCATTGTTTGCAAACACCAAGTAAAAAGAGTCCTAATAGATGGAGGAGCCGGCCTTAATATATGTACTTTAAAGCTTATCCATGCATTAGGCTTCTCAGAAGAATCTATTGATCCCTACAAGAAGATTACCATAAAGGCATATGATGATGAGGAAAGGTCCTCTAAAGGAACTATGATATTACCCATTCAAGTAGGAGCAATACAAAAAGATACTATATGTTAGGTCTTGGACATAGACCTTACCTACAATATTTTATTAGGGTGACCCTGGATACATGAAATGCAAGCAGTACCTTCTACATATCACTAGTGTGTTAAATTTCCTTATGATGGACAAGAGGTCTCCATATCTGTTGATCACAATCCATTTCAACATTGCAACGTAATGGGGGCAGCCCAGGATAGTTTGGTTCCTAATAATAGAGAAAAGCAGCGATCTTCAACATCAGATCAACAAACAGCAAAATCCGACTCCTTATGGGGAGACTTCAAACAGAAAATGCAAATCAAACACCAAATGTATCGGAGAATACTCTTTGGAGCCTTCATGTTTGGCCAAATTGCCAACATCACCTAGATCTCATGGATTGCCTACTACATCAACCATCTGGTCACTTAGCCCATCACCAAATTTGATGGTACCTTCATCCAATTAGGTACTCTGGCACATGAATCAGAAGACAAGGATATTCTTAGCTGGTTATACAAAGATGAGAAAGAAGATAATAGAGCAGCTACTCTGGATATTGTTCTACCTACACACCTATATGGAAAAGGATACTTAATCATGCAACAAATGGGATATGACGGTAAAGGACCTATTGGGAAACGCAAGGAAGGAGTCACTGAACCTATAAATCTTCCTTCCCAACCCAATAGAAACAAAGCAGGATTGGGTTGTGAACTCACTTTCCTACTAAAAAGGCCACCTCACCTAGCTATAAAACCTCAATGGAAAGTAAAGACGAAGTACAAAGAAGAATCCTGGCAGGAAGCACTCTTTGAATCAGCAAAAACAATCCGCAAGGCACAGGAACATCAAGATCAGAAGTTATATCAGGAAAAGCTTCTGAAACACAAAAGGGCCATATCTGCAGCAGTAGCTCATATTCAAACACCAATATCTCAAGAACAAATTAAATCATCTCTAGATACCATTATTCCTCCTCGAGGAAGCACAGTCTATGAACAAATACAGAAAATAGAAGACGAATCTGACACTAAATCAACAAAAACTATCAAAATGGTATCTATCATCAAAGATTTGTTTTCACCATACAACATACCAGTTTACAGCACTGATAGAATCTGGGATGATGCCTTGGAGACTAATTCCAATGAATATGAATGGGGTACCTGCTCCAATGCTACTATAGATATCCCTAATGATACTGATTCTATATCCCTTTCCCAAGAAGAACATAACGCAAGAGATAGACCTCTTGAATTTGGACCGCAGAATCTCTATGATGCCGGGGAAAGCGAACAAAAACATTATGAACAATTCTATGTGGAAGATAATACCATCGAAGACCTCAACAAAATCCTGAACTTCTTTAAAACCAAGAACAATCACGATGAAAACTCTGTCCTAACACTCATAGTAGCCGAACTTGATCCACCTAATGATTCCTTACCGCTTGTCTTTCCTGACCTCATCGACTGGGATGAACCTAAAATCCATGATATACCAATTTTCCCAAATGATGAATCTATTATCCATTACCTATGTACCATAAATTCAGAAACAGGCTCTACCAGTGAACAAAATAATGATGTCTACAAACCAAGGAGTGCCAAGTCTCTCAGTCGCAAAAATGAACCAAATAAAGGATCTGATGCTGAAAACCAGTCAATGGCAGCTCTAGATCACAAAAAAGTAAAAATAAAGGACGCATCTGAGGGTGAAAACCTTTTTAAGGCACCTAACGATGGGAGACTTGACACTCTTCCTGAGCACTTTCATGAGCAATCACCCATATTGATTGAGCCCACTCAATCAATCAACATTGGTACCATGGAAGAAATCAGAAACCTACATCTTGCAGAATCTCTCACAGAGGAAGAAAGATCGGCATTCATCATCTTCTTTAAAGAATAGCAAATTAACTTTTCTTGGTCCTATGCTGATATGCCTGGAGTGGATCCACACTTAATCATGCATCACTTGTCCATCTCTTCAGGAGTTAAACCAGTCAAGTAAAAGCTACGAAAAATGAATCCACAGGTGGCACTCATGGTCAAAACTGAATTAAAGAAATTATTAGACGTCCGATTCATCTGACCCATTGACTATGCAGAATGGATTTCCAACATCGTTCCAGTATCAAAACTGGATGGTAGTATCAGAATCTACACTGACTTCAAGGATGTCAATAAAGCTTGTCCAAAAGATGACTTTCCTCTACCCAGCATCGACATAATTGTAGATCTTACAGCAGGCCATGCAATGCTTTCACTAATGGACGGTTTCTCAGGATATAATCAAATCAAAATAGCCCTAGAAGATCAAGATAAAACTACATTCACCTGTCCTTGGGGAACGTACTATTGGAATGTTATGCCTTTTGGCTTAAAGAATGCAGGGGCCACTTATCAAAGAGCAATGACCACAATATTCCATGACATGATGCATACATTTATGGAAGACTATGTGGATGATTTACTAGCTAAATCCTTCACCAGAGTAGAACATCTTGGCATCCTAACAAAGATCTTTGATCGATTAGAGAAATTCCAAGTCAGGCTCAACCCTAAGAAGTGTGTCTTTGGGGTTACATCAAGCAAGTTACTAGGCTACATTGTCTCAGCTAAAAGTATTGAAGTAGATCCAGCAAAGGTACAAGCCATTATGGACATGCCACCACCAAAGAATATCAGTCAACTCAGATCTCTACAAGGATGCCTTCAATCAATCAGGTGATTCATCGCTCAGCTAGTAGATAAAAGTCTACCATTTAACCATTTACTACACAAAAATGTACCATTCAAATGGGAGACCAAGTGTGCAGAATCTTTTTACCAAATCAAACAGTACCTGATGAATCCACCAGTTCTAGTACCACCAATCGCAGGAAAGCCTCTTATCCTATATATCTCAACAACAGATATATCGTTGGGGGCACTATTGGCACAAGAAGATCAACAAGGGAAGGAACGCGCCATATATTATATCAGTAGGACATTGAATGGCTATGAACTCAACTATACATTCATTGAAAAAGCTTACCTAACAGTGGTCTTCGCATCTCAGAAGTTCCGACATTATATGCTAGCACACACCATTAAGCTAGTCGCAAAAATTGATCCTCTCAAATATCTACTCAGCAAGGCAGCTCTTACAGGCCGCTTGGCTAAATGGATCATGATTCTGAGTGAATTTGACATTCAGTACACAGAAAGATGAGCAATCAAAGGACAAGCAATTGCCGATCAGCTGGCTGAAGCATCGCTACCAGGAAAACACACCATGAAGATTAAATTTTTGGACAGGGACGTTCTTGCTCTTTCTACTAAACAATGGACCCTATACTTTGATGGATCCTATACACAACATGGTTCGGGTGCTGGCATTCTGTTCATCACTCCTAAAGGACACACTATACCAAGATCATATAGGCTTATGTTTCCATGCACAAATAATGTGATTGAATATGAGGCACTGGTTATAGGCATCAAAATGGCCGTAGAATGGAAAATCACAGAGTTAAAGGTCTATGGAGACTCACAACTAGTCGTACATCAAATCAACAATGACTATTAGACAAAGGATGACAAGCTACTACCCTACAAGCGAATGGTGGATGACTTCAAACAGTATTTTGTGCACATCACCTTCGAGCAAATACCAAGGTTAAACAACAAAGCAGCCAATGCAATGGCTACTATCACTTCATTTCTATAAATTCCAGAGCAATAGAGTCGTTATGAGTTCCTGGTAGAGCAACTGTTCTCCCCCGCCTATGACCACTCTGAATCCCAGGTTATCTATGCCTTGATTGGTTCAGATTCTCCGTTATATGGATCAATATACGACTACCTCAAGCACAATATCTTACCAATTGACCAATCACGTAACCAAAAATGTAACTTTATCCAACAAGCTGCCCGTTACACCCTTACCGTTGATACTTTGTATCGTCGAGGTCTAGATGGTACTCTTCTTCGTTGCCTTGATCGTAATGATTCCGATTCTGCTTTACACGAGCTTCATGAAGGTATTTGTGGCACTCATTCAAGTGGCACTACTCTTGCTAAAAAAATTCTAAGGATGGGATACTACTGGCCTACGATGGAGAAAGACTCATACCACTTTGCTAAGAAATGTCCTAAATGCCAGATCCATGGTAATCTGATACATGCACCAGCACAGGAACTGTAGCCATTTACAACATCCTGGCCCTTTTGTTAGTGGAGACTAGACTTAGTTGGCAAAATTCATCCTTCATCTTCAAATGGACACAAGTTCATTATAACTACAATAGAGTACTTTACCAAATGGATAGAAGCAGTTCCCATGACCACAGTGATTGGGAAATAAATTGCCTCTTTTATCCTCAATTATTTGATCTGCAAATATGGTATTCCAAGTTCAATCATCACAGATAATGGACGGCCTTTCAAAAATCAAGATGTCCAAGAACTATGTGAAAAATTCAAAATCCAACATAGGTTCTCTACACCATACTACCCACAGGGAAATGGTCAAGTAGAAGCATCTAACAAAACAATACTGAAAATCCTCAAGAAAATAGTGAATGATGCAGGCAAAGATTGGCACGTACAACTCAATCCAGCACTTTGGGCATACAAAACCAGCATCCGCACACCTACAAGAGCAACACCATACTCATTGGTATATGGATTAGAAGCCATTTTACCTCTGGAGGTAGAAATCCCATCTCTCAGAGTCTATTTGAAAGGCTTAATCCCAGATGAAGAGTATCGAGTTAACAGACTGCAAGAACTTGAACTATTAGATGAAAGACGTCAGCATGCTTATACTCATCTTAAAGCATATCAGCAACACATGTGCAGGAGCTACAATCACAAGGTCATTTCCCGTAACTTCAAAGTTGGTGACCTAGTCCTCAAAGAAAATCCAAGAAATCAGCAAGATCGAGAAAAGAAAGGGAAATTTGAACCTAACTGGTTGGGTCCCTATGTTATCATATCAGTCTATGAATCAAGTGCCTATCAGCTCACAAATTCAGAAGGAGATGTGCTCGACAAACCAACTAACAACATCCATCTAAAGAGGTACTACACTTAAGTAACCTAGTGCACGGAAAAAGCCAAAATAAGCAAAAAAATCAAAAAATCCAGAAAAAGCAAAAACATAAAGTACAATAAAAACAAAGGGTGAAAACCTAGTAAACAGGCGCTCTTGTGAAAGAATGGCTCCTCTATCTATATCCATTCCATTTTATCCATACAAACACTATCGGCCATCACCCGACACTTAGCAAATATTCATTCAGGACATACTTAGCGTAGTCACTATCCTGGTTTGTCTATATATATCCTCTTACCACTAATCCACCATGGCTTGGAAATCACTGTACATATTCACATCAAGAGGGACACTCAGCTAGGGGCATTCCAATCGTCTAAACATGGTAAACACTTAAAACATCAAGGCTATTTGCAAAACTCAACAGCTTGACATCCAACAACCAAAACTGCGCTTCATCGCAAAACCAAACAAAACAATTCACAAAACTACCAAGGGTGGATGATTTTCTGAAGTATTAAATGTTGCATTATCGCATAAAAATCTTAACTAGTTTTGCATTTTGAACTTTTTGAATTATTGGATCCTCTTCCTTTTCTCACTAAAAAGCTTCAAAGTTAGAGATCATGAGGAACTTCCAATATTTTTTTAGTCTTCTGTCTGTGAGGCGATCACTTGTACTGTGTGAATACCGGCCTCGAGACGTGATACATCGAATATAACTGAAGGCCTGATTCCACTTCACGCATACAAATGATTCAATCTTGTCTGTTTACGCAATACGCACTTAGGTCGTCTTGGTTCAATTATACCTTGATGCTTGTGCTATCTTGCAAAATCAAACATCATGTAAATTTTTCTCAGGTCATTATGGTTCAATTATACCATTATGCTTGTATAAATTTTCAACATATCCTAAACAAATCAATGCTCAATGATGATATCTACAAAGAAAGCAAACAAATGGCTATATCGAATGGTAAATGCAGAATGAGGATGCTCCAAAAACATAGTTTACATATCATTTTACAATTATTTGCATATCATTTTCTGATTATTTGCATATCATTTTACGATTATTTGCATATCATTTTACAATTAGTTGCATATCATTTTACATTTAGCATCATATCAAATCACACATCTCATTTTCAAGATACATCTCACAGCATATAAAAGCATACATCATGCATTATATCATATATTTAAGCATTACATCATCACATAAACGAAATAACCCACATAACATGCATCCATATAAGCACACCACATGATCAAGGAAAATGGGGCCGTATATGTATATATCTCAAAAATGATCAAAATGTACAAAATGTGTCAACAGTGTGTCCAATACAAAGAATAACGATGATCAAAAATACAATAGAGACCACGTCTCTCAAGTATGACTATCCCTTGATGGATATGGTCTAGCTCCAGATGCACCCACCCCTGGATCCCCAGGAGGGTCCTGTCTTGGTGGCCCTGTAACACCTCGGCTCTCAGACCACGACCCAGTATCTCGAGATCGACTAGATCTCGACTGTGCAAAGCCCTGTACTCGTCGGTCCCTGGGTACCACAGCCTCATAGTGTCGCCTATAATACTCTGCCTCCTGAGCTCTCAACGCTAGCTCTCTCAGGGTGTCTCTCATAGGACCACCCGCCACTACTCTCTGCATGCTAGACACTACCTCCTCCGCTCATCCCCTCCGCTCTATCTCGGTTTCCCGCTCAGTAGTCAATTGAGAAATCTGTCGTTAATAGGTCAAAATATGTGCCTGCAACTACTGTACAGTCACCTATAGGGTCTGGATCTGTGCATCCTCAACATGTGTAGGGATCCACACCCGTAGCGGTACCTGTGCCGGGGCAACTCCTCCAACCCTGCCTGTCCTTGGTGCTGGAGGTGGGAGCACATTTGTCCTCCTCCTCTATGCTGGTCGCCTTGCCTCATCATCACCCCCCACCACAGCTAGCACCTCCCCCACTCTCCCCTCTCCACTGGCTCTAATAGCCAATCCACCTCTCCCCCTATCTATCATCCCCTGTCTCACCGCTCTCTCCACACCTCTATCTCCTCTCCTCCCTCTATCCCCCGCCTCCCCTTGGCTCCTCTCCCTCATCCTCCTCCATCGTCTCCATCATCTCCATCGTCTCCCCCATCTCCCTCCTCCTCATCATCATCATCAAAAGCTGGCCTCATCTCCTCAAGATTAGATATCTTGGCCACCACCTGCGTAGCAAACAATCAGGCAAACTCATCCGTCATGCCCACATCCTGAATCTCAGGGGCATAATCCCATATCTGCCCAGCCAACCCAACAAACTCCTCCACCACCACTGCACTATCAATGGTCGGCCCCCAATCCGCTAAATCCTGCCGCCGTCGTGCATATAGGCACGCTCCCTGTGGAATACCCTGCTGGCGCCCAAACTACCTCAAAACTCGGGTCACCACAAACCTCTCAATCACAAACGGGGTCCTCCCGATCAGGTATCTGGTCATGAATACAAAGGGCATCTCCAGCCCATCCTCAGCCCACACCTCACATCTTGTATACGGTCACCATGTAACCGTATCAATATCATCTAACACTCTCCTCCAGTGCTCTAGTTTGCCCAGCTTACGCTGGACAACTAGACCCCTGTATCCATAGGCATATGTGCATCCTACGGGCTTGTCCCTATCTGCTAGTGGCCTCGCTGCTGGAATGTGCTCCCAACACCATACCTGTAATAGTGTCATGCCAGCTGACAAAATGCCGTAACCAAGGTATACCACCTCATGTAGACCCCTGTATAGATGGGCCAGCATAGCTGATCCCCATGAAAACCGCCGGCCCTGTGTGACCATCTCCTCCAAAACTAGCCCCCATCCCACCGAGAATCCCTTTGACCTACGATTAGGACAAAGGAATCCACCAATGAACCCTGCTAGTACAGATGGCAGTGGTATGTAATCTAGGTCCAAAAACTCCTGCCATGGCATCTCATAGCCACAGACTGTCTCGTCGTGGAAGATATGCCG
Organism: Cryptomeria japonica; assembly: GCF_030272615.1. Classification (NCBI taxonomy): domain Eukaryota; kingdom Viridiplantae; phylum Streptophyta; class Pinopsida; order Cupressales; family Cupressaceae; genus Cryptomeria; species Cryptomeria japonica. Next base: position 115,054,141 of record NC_081415.1, on the reverse strand, counting down.
CAGTGCCTCTGTCCCACCCTCCTCCGACTGCTCATATGGTAGTAGTGCTCCTACTACGGGAATCCACAAAATCCTGTAACAGTCCTTTGGAGTGACTATCATCTCTCCAGTGGCAAAATGGAAGGTGTTCGTGTCACTGTACCACCTCTCCGCCAATGTTGTCAGTAGCCCTCGGTTCATAGTGAACCGAGGCATATCCAAGAGAGAGGTCAACCCACATCTCTCAATAATATCCAAATCAGCCTGCGACAACCGCAGTATCAATGTCCACGGTCTGGGAAATCTCTCTCGCGACTGAACCACACCCAATCGCTCCTGTCAACAAGAAAAACAAATCCAATATCAATTTCCACATCGAAAACAAAGATATCAAAATCAAACTCACATCAATAACATGAAACAATTTGCTCATCTACATCAAGTTCAAAATCCTATCATTTCATATCAACTTGTAAAACAACTCAAGTTATCAAAAACCATATCAAAACCTGTAACACAACTCAAGTCTCCACAATCACATAAACTTGTAAAACAACTCAAGTTTCCCACCCATATCAGCGTGTAAAACAACTCAAGTTTCCAACCCATATCAGTTTATAACACAAATCAGGCTTCACACATTGAATTTGAAACACGGTACACAAACAAATCATATTTTGATCAAAACAGCACATTGATATCTATACATAACTTGAAAACTCGCAAATCAAAACAAGTTATATCAACATTCATATTGGGAAAATCCATAAAATCATGACAGACAGACACGAAAAATTTACAAATCAGCTCATCTCGCAAAAATTTTCCAGATGCGCTAAAACAAACTCCCGCTATGCTAAACTTTACCCACGCGCTAGGCTATTTTTCCTACACGCTAATCTATTTACCCTATGCGCTAGATTGACTCTACGCGCTAACACTTTCCTCCCATGCGCCACCTAGCCTACCCTATGCGCTAGACCGACTCTACGCGCTAATCTATATGCCCCGGGCGCTATCTGTTTGACCCTATGCGCTAGGGTAAGCCCTACGTGCTAAACCCCCTTACCCATGCGAACCCCTGTGACCCCTATGTGCTAGGTCTACCCTACGCGCTACCTTGCTAACCCTACGAACTACCCGCCTATCGCCATGCGCTATTCTGTGTCTATGCACTAACCTAAATTTCCTATGCACTACCCTATTTTATTTCGAACGCACCCCCTAAAATAAACTTGATGCGCTACTTAAAACTTCGTATGCGCTAATCTATGCCTTAGACGTGCTAAAACGCTAAACCCGAGTTTTAAAAATCAAAAAATGACTAAAAATGATCAAATCAAAAATCAAAAGTAGGTCAAAAGCGTTGACTTACTAGTGGTCCATACGCGGCAGGTCTCCAGTACCTCCGAACGTACTCGAAACGGTGTCTGGAATATGGAATAGGCATTTTCTCCAAATTCTCTTTCTCCAAAGTCAACAAGGCACAAATGAATCAAATCAAAGCTCTTTCCCCTTTTATAGGAGGAAAATGAAATTAGGGTTAGCCCAACGGACCTGTATTATGGTCACGGTCTCCCCTATACCTAACACGTTGTACATTATTAGGAGATGAATCAATTTACACACAAATTACATCAACGAAATCCTACACATCCAAGCAACTCATCAAATCAAATCAAAAAATTTCAAAAAAATTGATTCATCTCCCGAGGGGGCATCACCATCAAAATATCGAATCTGGGGCATCACGCATCAAATCAAATCAGAGGCACGACTGGCAAATCAAAAGAGCGACACAAAAATTGCATTTGATCATAAATCATGATAAAACATCATTTTCTTTGAAATAACATGTGCACACACGTCACTTCAAAGAGGGGCAAAATGTAGATGTATAAAAATGACCATATTCCTAAATGAATATTTTATGTTCATTTCTCTATTTAATTAAATCCAATTTAATTAAAATACCCGCATTCCTCTATTTAATTAAGTAAATTACTTAAATTAAATTCACTATATCCATTTAATGAATAAATCATTTTATTCAATTAAATTCCCCCTATCCACTTTTAATTAAATACAAATTTAATTAAATAGTTATCCTAAATTGAATAAATCTAATTTATTTAATTTCCCCAAATTACAACCAAATTGAATAAATCATTTAATTCAATCAAATCCTATTATCCCTCCATCCACTTGCAAAATCCTACATCTCCCACTTGCCTTCCTAAACCCCTTCCTAAATTCTTCTAGACTCTTCTAATCGCTTCTAATTAGCCCAACCCATCTTCTAAATTTTGTCACATCCCTAAGAAAAGGGAGGTCACTTCTCAAAAACCTCAAAGTCTTTGATAACCATTAAAGGCTTCAAACCTTCAACCACAAAAACCTCAAAGTCTTTGATAACCATTAAAGGCTTCAAGTCTTCAACCACTTAATTCCCCAAAGCCTTCAATAACCATTAATGGTTAACTCAAACCCTCTTACATGGTTAAATCATTTGTTTTAACTCAACTTTTATCCAACCCAAGGGTCTCATCAAGCATTTAATGCTTTGACCATGATTATCTCTTAATCATTTGCACAAAGGTTTATCCTTGGATTAACTCTTAATCTAATGGGTAAGCCTAATTTAGGCTTGACCCTTACCTTCTAGATAACCATAAGGTCTTCTCAGGCATTTAATGCCTCCAACCCCTTCTCTCAACCCAACCCTATGTTGACACTTGTCACAATTTCATTGGTGCAAATTGTGCACATGGATCCCCAACTTTCAAGCTTATCCCTTGATTAAACCTTTCAATCCTGACCATCCATTACCCTGTTTTTGCTATAAATAGAGCTCTCATTCCTCCACTTTAAAATGATCCTTCAAATTTGTAGTATCACACTTATGCTCAAATACATTCAAGCTTTCATATCATTTTTATGCTCATCATTTTAGCCTCTTTGAAATCAGGAATTAGCGTAAATATGCATGTTTAGAATACTTTCTTTATCATTTAGCTCAATCATAGACTAAATATATCATGTTCGGATAGTATTCATACTAACCTTGTCATCTTATAGCTAGTTTATTGCATTTCTAGAATCATGCATAGCTTAGGATGCATCCCATACTAAAATCTATCAAAGCATCCCTCGTTCCTGCATTTGCCATCCCTAAACCATTTTGCTCAGTGATCTGAGAGCAAAAACATTGGTTTGAGGGACATTGTGAGATAGAGAACCATGGGACCAACCTTGGGAAGCTGAGTAATATGTTATTACTCCATAGCTTGCACCAAGAAGTCCTGTGTGTGTGTGTGGACAAGTATTTTGGAACATATTTTCACATATTGAGTTCTATCGACCCGCTTTTCCCGCATACAAGACTATAAGTAGAAAATTGATGTTTTAGAAGGAAGAGAATTAGTAGGAAAGGTCATATCATCATCTATCATCAAAGGATCTACATAGGGCATAAATTCTCTAGGAGAAGGATCAATATTACTCTAAGGTCTCACCTTTGAGAGGGAGTTCTTTGAAAGAGATGTCAACAATATTAACTTGAACTAGGGTATCCTTATAAGTAGAACCAAGTTGGGAAGAAGGAGATGCCCTACCTTCAAAGGGAGAATGATTGAGATTCATGGAAGGTGAGATTCTATCAAGGGGGTTACTCTCATATGGTAGAGAATAATCAACACTTTCTTCTAATGGTTCATCCCAAACAATGAGGTCATTGAAAAAAGTATTAAAAATATCTTGCACAAAGATGCCCTTATTGTTATTGCCAATTTTGGGAGAAGGGATAACATTGTTCGTTAATTCTTCATCATTAGGAGGGAGAGCATCATTACATGTGTTTGAATCATCCTATTGCCTCAAAAAGGGTTCAATAGGATATTTAGGGGAGAGAGAATTAAGGAAATCGATTATGATTTCATCCTCTTTTTCTAAGGCTTATTTAGGGGAAAGACAAACTTTGGGGCAAGGAGAAGCATTTCTAATTAATGCATCACTCTAGTGGGAATTTTGTTGAAGTCAAAAGAGGAAATGACATCGCTAGGAAAAGTAGGGAAAATACCATCCACTTACACAAAATGATCCTAATGAGGGGAGTATTCTTTAGCAAGGAGATGAGCATCTTTCTCCAAAGATTCATTCTTAGGAAGGAGATCTTTGAAAGAAGTGCTCATAACCTCTTGTTGCACTAACATGCCCCCATTGATAAGACCAAATTTAGGAAAAGATAAGTTAATGTCCATCAATAACTTTTTACTTAGAGAAGCATCATGTAAAGAAGGTAAAGTAACACTAAGAAAGGTGTTTATGATATCATCCTCTTCCTCTAAGATAGCTAGATGGGAAGACAACATTTTAGGAGAATTGTCAAGATCACTCTTCAAATCTTCATCCTTAGAGAATGGGAGAGTTTTGAAGGGGTTGGTAACAACACTTTTAGGCACTAAAATGCTATAATAGATAGGAGGAGGTTCTTTAAGAGATGGAAAAAATGAAGCAAGGGAAGCTAACCCATTATCATATTTATGAAATGAATGCATCATGACAACAATTTTCCTATTTCAAATGATAACATATGCAAAACAAAAGGAAATGTTTAATTTTAACCAATGAAAGAACTCTAAATGTTGATTTAGAAAATTAAATTTATGAGTGAAATGTGTTCCTAAATCAGATCTGAAATTAATGATCCAAATTAAGCTATCCACAAGTTCAATTTTGAATTGAAAAATTAAGGTTTTAACAAAATTGACCTCTAAAATTTTGAAATTTGCAAGGAATTTAAACTTGTAAATGTAAATTTAAATTTGAAATAGCAAAAACACTCAGATATAATAACATAAATCACAATTAAAGAAGATTAGATTTACGTCGAGTTCAGCAAAATATGGAGGGGAAAAAGCAAGACTAGGTGACTAGGACCTAATCCCACTTTTGCCAACACATTGGGAATACAAAAGAGCCTAGGGAGATAGCTCACTTTGGATACTTCTTGTGAGTAAGAGAGAGTCAAGGATTATCTCTTAGGTTTTCTATTCCTCTTGTTGTAAATGAAGGTAAGATATGAAATATTGATCAACTAGACTAGGAGATGAACAATGAAGGGTACATAAACTGAAATTGTAGAAACTTGTAGAATTGGAACTGATATACTTGAAAGCAAAGAAGGGGAAAGAACTTGAATGTGTGCCTAGTGTTGAAAAATGAGTCAAAGAAATCTGCAAATGAAGACCTACAAATCTGATGTTTTGAGCTTCCACCCTACCGAATTTCATCTGAAAATGGGTGGACCAGGGTGCCTAGAGAAGACCAGGATGCTCAAGAAGGACTAGGTCGCAAGACCAGGGCACCTAGAGTGGACAAGGGCTCTCAAGGAGGACTAGGTCATAGGACCAGGGCACCACACCCCTGTCTTGATGATTTCTGGTCAAATTTAATCTTCGAAATTGTGTCTGTGTGCTCAGCCAAACCTAAAATTTGCAGCGATGATCAGATCATGTACTTGCACCTGCAACTAAAAGTAGGGTTTTGGGTGGCTATATAGGGTTTGTCTTAGTCAAACCCCTATGTTGGTGATTTCCACCTCCACAAATAGTCGATTTGTATAGTAAAGTAGTGTGTGCAAGAATCTTATGTGTGTGCAAGACCCTAAAGTGAAAGCAAACAATCTAGAGGAACCCTAAAGAGTAAACCCTAATTGCTTATAATTGACAAAGTAAATGCTCTAAATCAATGATGCAAAGTGATCTCAAGCATGAATGTAAATATGTAAATTGATGTAATTAAGCTCATGCAAAGACATGAAAATAACATGAAATCATACCCAACCCCTAAGGGAGGGGTACAAGCCAATCGTCAGTCGGTGATCTCCTATTATTCTTCAATATCTTCAAGGCTCCTAATTGATGATGAATGCTTGATTAAATTTTGTTGAATGTTGTTGAATGTTGTTGGAGAATCCACATAGGCTTCTCTTTCACTACATAGAAGGCTCCTTGTGCTCCAAAAACCTGCTTTTAGATTCTTAGATCCAATAGATAGATAGATCCTAGTTGCCTTCAAATGAAGAAAGAGAACTCTTATGTATGAAACCCTAGATCTTAATTTCAACTTAATTTCATCTTTAGGCCAACCTAGGATTTGAATTTCCTGCCAATATTTTGGGGTTAAACATTATAATATCATAGAATTATGCTCCCTAAATTTCGGAAAAAAAGTCGAGTACCATGTGCACTTTGCACATGGTCCAACCAACTTTTCACCAAATTTTCAAGGTCGTTAGATATGATGATATTAGAGCTAATCCGAAAGTTACAATTGATTTTGAAGTGTTTTGATATGCGAAATCGGGCCTTAAAGGTCAAAATAGGACATAATTAGGGTTTATGATTTAATGATTTATAGGAGGAATAAAATAAAAAAGGGCACTCTTAGGGTAAAGGGCCCAATTTTATGATGTATGAAGTGATGAAATATGACTTTAGATTTAATTAAATTAATTAATTAAATGCTTAAAGGGAAATTACAATGCAAAATGCAAACACACTAAGGTGGGTGCTAAACTAAGTGTGGAATTGTACCACCCTAGGAAGGGTGTATAATTTATGACACTACATTTAGCCCCCACTTTAGAGGTCATATGACACTACATGCATATGCAAGCTAAAGTAAAGAAAAGTAAACATCCATGAAAAAGGATATACCCACAAGTTGTCAGACGAATCCCCCAACGGTATCTGTAGTACACAATTAGGAACCACACCCTACAAAAGCACATGTTAGATAAAACCACAAAATCACCTAAATTCTTACTAAGGAAGGAGATGAAAATTTGAGGGTACCTATATGCCCCCCCCTGTTTGGGCTTGCTAATTTTAGTGAGTTGAAATAGGGTACTATCATGTTTACCACATCGAATTGTGAAAGAAGATTAATGATAAATGGTCACAAGAAGTTTTGATATAAATACAAAACTAATGGAGAATCATTTGGTAAGAAAGAGAGCTAAACCTCAATTTCAACACAACAAAGAGTGTGAGGATTTGAGAGCTCTCTAACACAAGATGAAATATTTAAATGGAAATAAATGTAAGAGATATAATCCAAAAATGCAACTCCATAAAGGAAATTGGAAAAGAATGGAGGATTGAAATGTCATTAGAGAGAGATTATTTATAGCAACACTCTTCTAAAGAAGGCAAGAGATCCTCATCAAGGACATGCACATGCACATTCACAAAATAGAAGGGTTTATTATAAAAGATACTACTCAATGAAGAAAAGAAATTGATGAATGATCAAAGACTTCCAACACCAAGGAGGAGGTTCCAATTAAGGATATGTACATAAGATTCCCATTAGGGATGCTTGTTCCAATATGAGAGAAGGAATTCAAATATGAATACACCTCTACCATCAATAAGAAATCCTTATAGAAGACACTACTTCACAAAGGGAAAATTTTAATCATAAGAAGGAGAGATGTTTGAAATCACTCTTGCCCCCCATATATAGGGAGATGAAATGAGACCGGGTGACTAGGACCTAATCCCACTTTAGGTCCTAGTCAACATATGAAGATGATGGAGTGACGGATGTGGTTCCACTATTGATTCCTGGGAAATGATGGGAATATGGAGATGAAGCCTCAAGTGCACAATAGTAGTCAAAAGGTTGAGTGTCACCACGGATAGTGATTTCACAAACTTGGAATGGGAATTTGAGGCACTACTGATAGGTGGAAGGAACGGCCAAAATGGAATGGATCTATGGGCGAACAAGGAGTATGTTAAATGGAAGATCAAGATCAATGACGTGGTATAATGTACTTTATGTTATTAGGCCCACCTGAATTGGGAAATTGATCATTCCTACTGAACTCCTTTTAGCATTTCCATAGACCTTTATGGTGATGCACTGATTGTGCATATCTGTGATGGTGTACCCAACTAAGTGGAAAATCTCAATGTGAAGAGGTTTAGGGTAGAACCATTATCAATCAGGAATCGCCTCACTTTATGTCATTTTACAATAATTTCAATGTTCGGAGGGCGAGTATGATTAGGATTTGGGACCATGGCATCGGATTGTGTGAAAGTGAGATGGTATGTGGAAGATGAATGGGCTACCATAGCTTGGAATTGTGTAGGGTCGATGTTGCAAGGAATGTGAGCTTCTTTTAATGTAAACATAAGGAACTCTTGATGAGTAGGTGAATCTTTTAGGAGGTCCAAGATGAAAATATGTGGAGGAGTTTTCCCTAAGTGCTTGAGGATGTTGTACTACATAGACACTGACACTATTGGGGTATCATTGGATATGGAGGCTCCAAAGACTAACATACAATCCCTCCTATTATTTACTGTGCATTGAGTATCAATCTCTTTCACATGATCATGTTAACATGATCATCGGCTTGGGAAATGTACCCTATAGTTGGCCCATAATTAAACGGTACATTGTTATAGTTGATGTCATGGAAATGGGGACAAGGCAACAACAAAGTTCAATGTTAATAAGTTAGTTTCAACCATAAAAACAAAACAAAGAACTAAAAACCATTCCAAACATATCAAGAGAGATTTCAAAAAGCATGAAAGAAGTTTAACAAAATAAAAGAAAGGAGAAGAGCCTCCCTAAGATGCTTCCATGATGCCTTTTGATGCTTCTCCCTTGTTTCTCTCCTCTCCAAGTCCCAAATGAGTGTAGCTCTCAGCTTTTAGCACTAGCCATGGATGCCATATGGAGATTCAAGATGGTTGAATATGATAAGCAAATACTATGCAAGAGTAGATAGTGATGCTATGAAAAAGCTCTATGCTAATGCCAGTATAACAACAATACTCTAAAATGCTTCCCTTTTTGCTTGAGGAGAAGGGTTCTATTTATAGAAGAAATAGGGAAATGAAGGGTTAAGATTGAATGGTTTAATCAAGGGCCAAGTTTGAAAGTTGGGGATCCATGTGCACAATTGGCACCGATAAAATGGTGACAAGTGTCAACATAGGATTGGGTTGAGAGAAGAGGTTGGAGGCATTAAAGGCCTGAGAAGACCTCATGGTTATCTAGAAGGTAAGGGTCAATTCTAAATTAAGATTACCCATTGGATTAAGAGTTAATCCAAGGATAAACCTTTGTGCAAATGTTTAAGAGATAATCATGGTCAAAGCATTAAAGGCTTGATGAGACCTTTGGGTTGGGTAGAGGTTGAGTCAAAACAAATGTTTTAACCATGTGGGAGGGTTGAATTAACCATTAATGGTTATTGGAGACTTTGGGGATTAAGTGGTTGAAGGTTGAAAGCTTTCAAAGGTTATCCAAGACTTTGAGGGTTAATTTGTTGAACACACAAAGCATTAATTGCTTTTCAAAGACTTTGGAGTCTTTGAGAAGTGACTCCAATTTTCTTAGGAATGTGACAATATTTAGGGGATGGATTAGGCTAATTAGGAAGGGTTTAGAAGAATCTAGAAGGGGTTTAGGCATACAAGTGGATTTTGTAGGAAAATGCAAGTGGGAGAAATTTTGGTATTTTCAATTAAAATAAAATCATTTATTTCAATTAAATGGTGTAATTTGCATTTGGATAAATATTCAAATAAATATTAATTTATTTAAATGAGAAAAATGAAGATAAAGCATTAAAATGCTTGAAGACTTTGAGGGAAACCATTAAAGGCTTGAAGACTTTAAGGAAAACCATTAGTGTCTTAAGAAGATTATAGAAGGAAGCCATCAAGTTTGAAGACTTTAAAGCCATCAAGTTTGAATACTTTAAGGGAAACCATTAAAGGTTTCAAGTGGGTGAGGATAAATAGGATTTTAAATAAATAATTTATTTAAAATAGTTGTGCAACTTGCTTTTGTAGGAAAATACAAGTGGGTGGAGGATAAAGGTGATTTAAATAAATTATTTATTTAAAATAATTGTGCAACTTGCATTTGTAGGAAAATGCAAGTGGGTGGAGGATAAAGGTGATTTAAATAAATGATTTATTTATTTAAATGTGAGAGGTGGGATTTTGGGGGATTTAAATAAATATTAATTTATTTAAACGTGAGAGAAGATTTAGTTAAACAAATATGATTTATTTATTTAATTAATGGTATGAATTTGGTTAAGTGAATTAAATCAAATAAATTGAATAATTTATTTAATTAATAGGAGAATAGGGTTAAGATGAATTAATTAAATATTAATTTAATTAATTATTAATTGATGGTTAAATAATCAAATAAATATTAAATATTCATTTAATTAAGTGGACAGATTTATGTGACTACAATAGTTAATATTATTGGTCATACAACCCTGATTCACATTGGATGTACTTGCTTCCCCCTAGTGCTTGGGAAGAGCATTTTTGTACATGCCTAGGTTGGCATTGGGTGACTTTCCCATGATAGGATCGATAGCAATCTTACCCTAGTCAATGAGGTTCTAAACCATGTGTTTGTCATTCATGCATTTATTTGTCTCATGACCCTTGATATGATGGTAGGTGCAATACTCATTTTCCTTATACCAATCAAACTTAGGTGTAGATTCATCAAATAGTTGTGTTTGAGGATATACAACCATGTTATGTTACTCCATGCATTTGAAGATGATGTCTAACGGTTCAGCCATAGGTGTTAACTGGCATTAAGGACCGTTATTACCTTTTTGGCATGGAGGATCTTGAGATATGGTGATTGTGTTAGTTCTATTAGCCTATGCATTCGGTGTTTGTGCTTGCGTGGGATTGACATGAGTTGTTGGTAGTGGACTGACATTTGTTTGCGAGGGTGGTGGATTGGAAACCATGATCATTTGCATTGTCTTGGAATCAGTGACACCATCATTGATAACATTTTTGTTCTTATTCCAATACTATTATTTATCATTACCCAGCTTATCAAGATACTCTTTGTAGAGTTTGATGGCTCCTTCACCAATTAATTATTTCTCAACAGATGGCCCTTTAGACATGATATTCTTAAAGGTGTTTGTGCAATTCAGTCGAATATGATATTTGAGCTTTAGGTGGAGGTTGCTGATCAAGATCGGGACCGACTAGGTATCCAATACAGTACATGGGAAGTGACTAGCTAGGGCTCTCCATCGTTGAATGTCAACAAGTAGGATTTTACCACCTTTCTACTTAGCCTAACATAAATCAAACATAGAGATGTCATTTTCTATGTTATAATGATATTGAGCCACAAAACGCTCAGATAAGCCCACAAAGGAAGTTATGACACTGAAAGGCAATTTGGAGAACCATTCTAAAGAAGGACCACTGAGACTCTTAGGGAACAACTGCAAAAGATAGTTGTCACACCATGATACCTCCTTAAAATCCATGAAGAACTCTATGACATGATGTCATGGATCTCCTTTCCCCTTCTAATTTTTGAATCTTGATGTTTCAAAGTGTTTGGGGAAAGGCATAGTTGTGATGGACTTGTCGAACAAGTAAGGACAAAGCTCTTCAAATTTGAAGACCCACTCAGAGCTATTTTCTTGTAATGACTTGAGAGTGGCCTTCATTTCCTCCCATTTGGTATTGACCTAGAAAGAGTCAAGGGATGGTTTAGTTGATTAATATCATGGTGCTTGATATGACATTTGTTGTGAGTGGGGATAACCCTGTCGATGTGGTGGGTTCTGGTAACTCGCCAAGTTTTTAAACTGAGAATTTGGTGTTGGCCAAAATATTGTTGTTGATATTGAGGTATCTACGAGTATGTCACCACATTTTATTGTGGGCATTGATCTATTATTGGTATTATAGATTTTGGAATTGTGGCATCTGAGGTGTGCCACCTTGAGGATAACTGCCCCCAATATAGTTAGGATATACATTAGATTGAGTGTTACCTAATAGGGGGTTTTGGCTAGCGTCACTTTGTACTTAGTGAATGTTTGTGACCATGTAAGATGTGGGTGGTGCTTGCAAGTATCTGAATCATGGTTGTGAGACGATAGGTTGGGAAGTTACTTGCGGCTAGTACTAGGTAACATTAATAACTGGTGGCATTGATTGAACGGGTGGAGGTATAGCTGATGATGACACTATGTAATTCATGCCCCCAATCATGGTTTACATGATGGATGAGAGTGGATAGCTTGGTATCCCTATGGTCCAAGATGACACTTGTGTGCAAGTCACGTTGATGGGTTGAAAAGCCAAATTGGTGAAAGGTGTGACTTGCATCATATTGCATGTCATGGGCATCTAACCTGTCAACGGAAGTGAGGTGGTGAGCTGTATGTACAACACATTAACCGATGCATTATAAACAAATCCTCCTAAAGATGAAAACCCTTGCCACCTACCATAAAATGGTTGATAGTGTCATGTAAGGGTAGCCATAGGCATTTGCATAAGTAACATGGATATGTCATTTTCTAACGACGTTGGCATGGATAATTGGGTTTGTTGTTGAGAAAATCCTTGTTGACTTGTGGCTACAGGTGCATCAAGTGATGCAATAGTCATGCCGCTGGCGATCATGTTGGAAAAAATAATATTTTTGCGATCCTTAACGATTTCATCAACCATTTGGGTATTGTCTATATTAGCTAAGAATTGATCGACCAGATTGATTTGGGAATATGTTTCATCAGGTTGATTGACCATGGTGTCATTAGGGATGACAAGATGAAAAGTATCATAAGTCATGGAAATGTATCCTGTCATGATGGGACAGATACCGGACTCGGGATTTTGTTGCGGATCCAAAAATCCTAATCCCAACTGAGATGATTACTCCATAGCCTATCTAGATCTAGACCGAGTGGTGACGAGCATGAACCGCACGAGACTATGCAAGTACAAATGATAAAGTCAAGAGACTCGGTTGACTAATTGATCTGATCGAGTGGATAAGAGATGAAGACCTAGAAAATGACCATATATTGTCTAATTCGGAATAATGCAACACTGGGATAGATTAGGAGGATGCACCAAAACACAACCCATTAAGGTAAAGCACTATGGAGCGAACATTTGGCTCGAGGTGATAAGATCACAATGAGTTACGAGATTAAAAAAACCTTTAGACCCGATATAGTCCAAGGAATGATAATTGTCACAAGGGAGGATATAGACTATCTGATCAAAATTAAGACCAATGAAACCCACAACTAGAAGTACCTAGACTGATGAGTGCGAGATGAACAAGACTAAAGAGTGATATGATGAAAGATCAGCTCAAAGACTACAACTGATAGCTCGGTGATGTAAGTCAGCTAACAAGATGAATTGACTGCGATAAAGAACAACTACCTTGACAACCGAACAAATACATAAGCAGCCAATAATGCCCAACTGTCATGAGAATAGCAATGATAAAGATAAGGGCCTTGATGCTAGGAGATACAGAAGGACAACAACTTAACCAAAAATTGATAGCACTGGACATCGAAGGAACATTGTGATCGGACCCAGCTCACAAAACTAAGCACCAACAAAGAAAGGCTCAAGGACCTTCTAACATAAAATAGATAGAACTTTGATAACATGACAATGTCTATGAGGCCAAAATTACCAAAAAAATTCTAAAAGTCTAAATAATTCCAACCTCATGTGGACAGGATTTCAACAGCGTGATGATACCCAAGGATCAAAATTGCGAGACTAAAGCACTGAACATTAAAGATCTAAGGTCGCAAATGTAACACATCCATATTTTGATAGCATAACCAAATTGAAACAACAAACCTACCACAGGACAATGTGAACCCACCACAATAGATTACAAACCTGCTAGAACAACCTTAATGGAAAAATATAATTCAAGATGACTGGAAATTTTGAGAGCGTAACGTTACCAAGGAATAAAACCCACCGAAATAGGTGACAAACACACTATACTAGATGGTGAACCCATCATAATAAACAACAAACCCACTAGAACTATAAAGTCTTGAAAACTCATTAGCAAGGATAGCAAACTCACCTGCACTAAGTTCAAACCTGCTAGACTGAAAATCAACATGACTAGACAAGGCAATGATGCAAACCCGTTATAGCACGATTACTAAACAAGACTAATGAAGACAGATCAAACCCGCCACAACAGTGAGCGAACCCACAGATTTTGAAAGTGAACTCACTAGAATGCAAAGTGACAATGACTACGCTAAGTGTATCACTCTAACTCAAAAGTTGAAGCATTCTCGTTGAAATAGACTACAAACTCGTTGAAGTAGGACACAAACCCGCTGGACTGATAATACCCACTAACTTGAACTGAATGTTTTGACAAAAGACCATTTGTGACACCAAACACAACAAGCACATATGAATTAAAGATGCATGAATAGTCATGTACTTCCTAGGATAGTCAAATGACAGTACTTGTTGAATCCCCTAGCCTAGAATACCACATTAAATCGAATAGATAGAAGCTTGACAACACTAGCTCCACTCCATGACATACTTCTCAGGCATGCCAAGCTTTCAATTTCTAAAGATCCTAAGATCTCGAGAAATTTTCTATCTCAAATTGAGGGGTAGATGAGGGGTATCTTCGGTATGCACATATCACAACACCTGAGTCAACAAGTAGAAGGTTTTTGGAAACTATGACAATAGTTCATAGTACTTTTTCGATGAGTCTAGTCCAACAACGAACTCGCAAAGCAAGCCACTCAAGGCTCTAATTGAGCTTATCGATCCCGAGAAGGCCTCCACATACGATGAATTCACTCAACACTTCGGTCGTTTGACCAAGTTTTTTGTATAGTGGCTCAAAAAATACCACTCGAGGTCACACTGAGAGAGATGATATCTCCAATGTGCCCCTATTTTGAAACACTCCCTTGATGTGATGAGGCCCCCAAGAGGTGATTCTCTAATCAAATGAAAAGTAGGCATTGTTAATCACCTTTCTCTTCACCCAAGGTCTATGAAGATGAGGGGAGAGGATACTTGGTGTAAAAGTTGGTCCACCCTACTAGCGCACAAGCGTACCAAACACAAAAGACATGATATTATTTTCCTTTTATGAAATTGAATTGTGCCTAAATGAACATAAGACACAAATGCAATAATTGAAAAATAATAAAAGGAAATGTTTTGGCGAAACCCCTCTTTGTTGGTCCTGCAATAAACACATTAAATTTAAGATTAGGGTCTTCAATATGCATGATAGGTTGCACAAATTTTAACAAAATATCATCAAAACACAAACATTAGCAGGTTAGTCCACATTTTAATCAAATCAACATTTTGAAAATGAGAGTAAAAATGCAAAATTCAAACCCATCACAATATGCAAAGGGAATGCAAACTCGCTATTTCAAGTTTCGAACTTGCTACTCTATGCTTCAAACTCGCTATTCTAAGCAGCAAACCCGCTAACATGCAAAAATTATAATGAAGGGTAAAAACTCTAAAGATTGTAATAGCAAACCCGCTATATTTGGTTTTTGATCGGTAATGGGCCGAAGCCGATAAGGTGTACATACCCTACCCCCTTGTGGGATTTGAACTTGTGAGCTCTCTTTTAAGATCACAAGTTCTCCACCACTAGGCCAACTCAGGTTGTACGCAAACCCGCTATATTAAGCTTCAAACCTGTCATTTTTTATCAAGAGCGGAGAATTTAAGATGATAGAAAGCAAGTAGAAAATGCTATGAATTTATCGATGCAATCCTTCCATTTCACAGTTCAGACCTGCTACTTCTACTAGCATACAAAATTATAAAATGCACAAGAGTAAGCAGACAAAATGTTGTGAGACCTATCAGTGCAATCCTGCCATTTCACAGTTCAAACCTATCACATCTACCCACTAATTGACTTTGTAATGCACAAAATCATTTACAAAAAACCCGAGAGCATAAAATGGGAAGTTACCCTCCATACGATTGTGGGAATGTGTTCCCGTCGTTCTTGGTGGAAATCACATTGTTTCAAGAAGTGAACCCGTCATTTCGTGAATTTGAATATTTGATGAGACAGACCTCTATCGAGGTAGAATTCCACCATACTCCCACGTTTCTGCCTGCAAGTGTTTAAAATCTGCAAAAAAGAAACTCAAACATCAAATAATGTGAGATATGACCCATGAGGTGGGTCCCACTGGGCGTACCGAAAAATGTGATGAAAAATTAGTGCAAATAACAAGGATTAACATTATAACTAATTAATCAAGAAAACACAAGACATCAATACACCTCAAGATAAGAAAAAAGAAATCAAAAGCGAAATTAAAATGATAAAAGAAATCCAAACCAAAAAGCCCGCTTCGATTTGATAGTTCCTCGATTTTATGTGTGCTCGATAACATTTCGGATGCTTGATATTGCTCCATGATATGCAATACAATGATGATTGATAGTAGTGAAAAGAGATGTATGATGGTGGGTGTTTATTTCAAAAGAGTAACGATATGGATGTATGAAAGTGGATCAAATGGCTAAGAACAAGAGGGTTTAAATAGGAAATGGGAGGAAGGTAAGGGGCTTGAAAGTGCAACACTTGTCCTCAAGGAAGACAAGTGGCACTCCAAAGAGAGCCGCATGGAGGAAGATTCCACACTTGTCCTCAAGTGGCTCAAGAGGGAAGACAAGTGTCCCAAAGGAGGGACACATGTCTTGGGGAGAAGTGACATGTGTCCTCAAGGACACATGTCTATTTGGGGAATAACCTCCCAAATATAGGATATTTTCCAATATTTGGAAAATAGGGAGTGTGCACACATGTGGGAGAAGATATTAGGATAAGGTTAGTTAGGGAGGATAGGGTTGGT
This sequence comes from Cryptomeria japonica, assembly GCF_030272615.1. NCBI lineage: Eukaryota > Viridiplantae > Streptophyta > Pinopsida > Cupressales > Cupressaceae > Cryptomeria > Cryptomeria japonica. Next base: position 115,037,400 of record NC_081415.1, on the reverse strand, counting down.
TAGAGCCCATAAGTTTGGATAGGGATTGAGTTAGATGGTGTTTAGAAGTTAGGAGGAAAGTGACATATTTGAATAATTAATTAATTCTAATGAGGCGGGGGAAATTAATTAATTAATAGGATAGAGGAAATGACAATGAATTAAATAAAATAAAGTGAATTTACTTTATTTAATAGAAGAAGGGTTAAAAGGGGATAAAATTAATTAACAAGTTTAATCAATTAATAGGCTAGGGTCATGGCATATTTAATTAAATTAAATTAGCCAACGAGGGAAGAGAATGCTAATTAATTAAATAATACGTAATTATTTAATTTAAAAGCAGTCGAGATAGCAAAATTTAATTAATTAGGTTAATCAAATTTTTAGGTGTCTATAGGTGTATAACAATATTCTAAAAGTATATGTTAAACTACATGGATAAAACTAAAACCATATACAAATCATAAAAAATAGTTTTCAAAAATCTCATAAATATTGTTTCATGGTCCCCTAAGCCAAGGTAGAACTAGCATAACACCACACAATAGATATTTTAACTAATATAACTACAGTAAATATTATAGTAGTAAAAAATCTAAGCAAACAGATTATTATATTTTAACAACAATACTACACTTCCAATTATATAAGATTGTAACCATGTATAGTTCAATAGTTATATACTAGATGTAATAGTACGCTTGACCCTTGTTATGGTGTTGGGGATGTTTTTATACATGGAAAGGACATTCAACCTTGTATATAATAACTAAAAAGAATTGTATGCTTACCCTAATGATTATTCAATTGGAAAAAATTGTGCCCTAGCAAGTTGAATGACCTTTAAACCATTTACACAATCATGTTGCTAGTGTGGTTGTTAAATATAATGAATTTAATTGCAAAGAAACACATCAATGTTGTAACCAGGCATATACAAGTTGAATGACCTATAAAAAGTTTATATAGTTAACTTGAATTATGTAGTAATACACACACACGCATGTCCTACACACTAATGACATAACTCATAAAGGTAGAATAATAATCACTTTAAACATATTGAATCAATATTTTCTAAGCACAACTTGTATATATTGAATTGTCTTACAAACACATATAATTGCCCAATCATGTTGCTAGTGTGGTTGTTAAATATAATGAATTTAATCGCAAAGAAACACATCAATGTTGTAACCAAGCATAAACAAGTTGAATGACCTATAAAAAGTTTATATAGTTAACTTGAATTATGTAGTAATCCACACACACACACATGTCCTATACACTAATGACATAACTCATAAAGGTAGAATAATAATCATTTTAAACATATTAAATCAATACTTACCAAGCACAACTTTTATATATTGAATTGTCTTATAAACACATATAACTGCCCATGCATATTAATGGTGTAACTAGCAAAGAACAAATGAGAGTAATAATTATTTAGTTTCAAAACATACAAACAATGAACAACTATAAAATCCTCTTCTATCTTGTGGAATATATTGATCCAAGATGATGCTTTGTATCTATCCCTAGTTAGGAGGTTTAAAGGAAAGGAATTTCAAAAAGGGTATTATACTTTTGGAGATCTTTGTGTCTTTCCCAACCTATAATGGAAACCTTGGTAGCAACTTTGTGAAGAATTTCAAGTTAAATCATATTCAATAAGTGATTTTTATATTGAGACTCTAGTTCCTCCACTCTTAATTATCAACATATTTACTTTTTGCCTTTGTAATCTTGCAGGATTGGAGGTGGCTTGAACTAGAAAAATAATATCTTTCCCCTTGAAGCTACTTATAAATCCCCTTTTCCTTAAACTTAGCCTGATTAATGACTAAACTCCAAGTGGAGTCGTTCTTTTTCCACTACCAAGTGAATATCCCCCAATGCTTTCCTTTTAAATTCTAAGGTGGATTCCCTTAGAGATCATTAGGAAAGTCTTGCACTACAAACTCCCCATTAGCAATCAACTTCACTTCTTTCAAATTCTCTCTTAGCTCTACCCTTTTTGTAAGCATAAGGAATACTTCAAGCATGCTTTCTAGCTTTGTCCCTATACCCACAAAACTTGATCTTCTATTTTTACTTCATTCACCATGATCTTTAATTATAAATTTGCTTAGAAGGCTAATTGTTTGGTCTTTATCTTTATCTTAGACTTTGATGACTAGATCTTATAGATAGATCATCTCAAATCACTTATTCAAGCTTAGATGCTTGGTTGTCTTCTCTAATAAAAATTATCCTCATGAAGTGGGAATTCAACTTCATTACTTTAACGTGTCTCTTTAGATGGATATTCTATCTAACCTTGGAGCCACCCTCCATGATGAAGTAAAGTTGAATCATGCTAAGAGATTAATTAACTTTTTTGTTGTTTGTCATAATTAAAATCATGAATTTTATTTTATTTTATTTTATGGAGGATTTAATATCATCCATGAGTTCATTTTGCTACCTGATACAAGAGCATAAGATTGTGTCGATACCTCTTTAGTTGAGAGACAAGGACATAAGGGTACCCATTTTGCGAAAGTCACTCCAGGCATGATCTCAACCTCATCTCTTATATCATACCTTTGGAGGTTTGAATCTTGGTAGATGGTGTAATCAAGGAGTATATAATCACCTTCACCAATTGTGCTCATGAAGTGAGAATTCAACCTCGTTACTCTAACACCTATTTTTAGAAGGAAATTCCATCTAACCTTGGAGCTACTGTCCATACTATATTAAGGTTGAATCATGTTAAATGACCAATTAACTTTTATGTTGTTGTCATTATTAACATTACAACTTTTTAATTTTTTATGGGGGATTTTATATCATTCAAGTGTTCATTTTGCTACCTAACACAAGAGGACAAAACTATGTTGATACCTTGTTATTTGAGAGCCAAGGATAAAAGGCTATCCATTTCACTAAAGTCACTAAGGCATGATCTCAACCTCATCTCTTATATTGTACCCTTGAAGGTTTGAATCTTGGTAGATGGTGCAATCAAGGAACATATCATTGCCCTCACCAATTGTGCTCAACCAATTAATCAGCAACCCTTTAATAACATTATAACTTTTAATACAAACGTATGATTTACTTGACTTTTACCTTTATCAATATACAAATGAGCATAATATTATTGTGCTCAGTGATATTCATCATATGTGAAAGACAATTTTTTTTAACATATATATATATGCTATCAATGCAGTTCAAACTCAGAGCCATATCAGACTATTTTCATTTGCAGCCAACGAGTTTGAACAAATCTGTTATATTTAGATCAAAGATCATATAAAAGTGTCGATCTTCATTAATAAAAGAATCACATCTATGAATTTGTGTTCAGCCCAAACATAAAAAATTTAATAATAATAAAAAATAATATGTTCTAAATAAAATTATGAAGATTACTAAAAACATAAAATGATGTGTTCCATTTTTTTTTTTTAGGAAAAATGCTCACGCATGGTTCGTCGACATCAATGAACTTGTAAGGTGTGACTGCATTGATTGTCATACACAAACATGACAAGTACATACATACCGCCATACAGCTTCAAATTTAAGCCCTAGTCTCGACAGATAAAGGCAGATCGATTCAGCCACACATTATCTGCTCACTGGATAAGATCAACAACCAACCGGGACGGCAGCGACAGGAAGTTTTGGACCCATCTAAATCAAAAGATTCATTATAAACACGATTCCTTATTGACAGAGTTTCAGCAATATCAAAAATGGCGAGCAAGAGACTAGAAGGCAAGGTAGCCATAGTCACAGGCGCAGCCAGTGGAATTGGCGAAGCCACCGCCTGCCTCCTGGCTGAGCACGGTGCCTACGTCATCTTGGCGGATATTCAAGACGTGTTAGGCGAGCAAGTGGCAGCCACCATCGGATCCGCTGCCACTTATGTCCACTGCGATGTCACTGTAGAGGTAGAAGTTGCCTCTATGGTACAGCTGGCAGTGGACAAACATGGACGGCTGGACATCATGCACAGCAACACAAGCCGCCTTGGCAAGCAGCGCAGCCTATTGGACATGGACCTCGAAGAGTTCGATCACATCATGGCCACCAACCTGAGAGGTGCAGCAGCAGCCATCAAGCATGCTGCCAAGGCCATGGTGAGGAAGGAAGTCCATGGTTCTATAGTTTGCACTGCTAGTAGTACGGCACTAGTGGGGGGTACCGCACCGCATGCATATACCACTTCCAAGAGCGCATTGGTAGGGCTTGTACGGAGCACTGCTAGTGAGCTCTGACAGTTTGGTATACGAGTCAATTGCATCTCACCTTTCGCAGTGGCAACGCCCATGTTAACAACTGTATGGTCGGAGTTTGGGTTGGATCCGAGCACTGCAGAGGCAGACTGCAGTGCCTTGGGGAATTTGAAAGGAAAGGTTTTGAAGGATAAGGACGTGGTCAATGCAGTGTTATTTTTGGCTTCGGACGAGGCGGCTTATGTGAGCGGACAGAATCTTGTGGTGGATGGAGGATTCACCGTGGTTAATCATAGCCTCTCAATTTACAAATGAGTCCTCTCAGTATATTTTTGCTTAAACAACACATTCTATAAGTCTTGATTTGTTTAGATGACTCATATAAAATAACACTACTAGGTAGGCCTTATTGTGTATGGTGAAAATGGATAACAATAATAACAATATTGAAAGGCTAAATAAATCCAACCACAAAAACCCTAGCCTAACAATCAACAAAGATCCACCATAACATATGAAGATTACCTAAGACAATGCAAAAACAAAACAAAATCACAAAGATTATACCATCACATGTCCAATAGGGTTTTGATCTCCATTCTTCCTATCTCCATTGATCTTGCTTGATATATTTGCTCTCAGATTTTATATATGCACAAGAGCTCAACAAAGAATGGAATGTGGTTGCAAGTAGGATCGTAGTGTAGCAAGTTGCATGAAAGATCATTAGCATGAGTGACTAGGGTTTGACAATGAAGGAAGCATCTCCTTAAATAGAAGACACAATATGAAATGGAGGGATAAGATTGAGAGGTGTAAAAAGAGAGGTCGGCTAGGATTAGAGGGTAGGTAGAAGAAATAGTAAAATAATGAAAGGGGTAGGTAGTGTATGAATTAAGAGATGAATGACATGTGTCATGTGTAGAAAAAGCTAATGAATTAATTAAATAAATAAAGATTTATTTAATTAATAGAAGAAATAAGATAATTAAATAAATAAAATATTTATTTAATTTAGGAAAATGATAATTTAAATAAATAAATATATTTATTTAAATGAGAAATAAGGCTAGAAGAGGATAAATGAATTAATTAAATAAATAAGAATTTATTTAATTAATAGAAGAATTAGGCTTAGATAATTAAATAAATAAAATATTTATTTAATTAGACATGACAATTTTGGGTGTCTACACTTATTATTGTTTAAGCTTACTCCTCTCAAATATATATGTCATTCTCGTGTTCTAGAAAGTATGTTTGAAACATATTCAAATGTGTAGCATATACTTTGATCTTTTCTAAAATTTGGCATTCATTCAGCAAATGTGAAAGATTATTACCAGAAAATACAATATTAGTTCAATTTGAACATTTTAAATTGAAAATTACAAAGAAGAGTTTTGAATTGTTTTGTTGTCCAATATGTGAATGTCCAGCAGATAAATTTCAAAATTGTTGTGCGTCTTGTAAATCAAGGCATTTCAATGTTATTTTATTTCATTGACAATGTAATAATCAAATGTTTTCTAGCTTGCTCGATTATTAATTTTTTAATATAAATTAGACATTTCTTCATTTTTGTCATTTGATGAATTAAGAATATTGAACATGATACATAAGTCATTTGTACCATGGTCCAATGATAAAATTGGTATATTTTCTAAATATCTCATGACTTTATGATGGATTATTTTAACATTATGTGAAAATTTGGATTTTCGATATATTATGTAGCTTGAGCTCTTTCAATTTTTTAATTTTTGGAAAGGATCTGTGTAAGACATTCACTAATATATTTTGACTATGATGTTAAAAATTATGGAAAATGGAGGATATCTAAAACAGATTTCGAACATAAGATTAAATTAGTATTTCTACAATAACATTTTCTGGATCTAAAATCTTGTGTCTAAGTTCAATTATGAGTGACATTTAAAATATAAGTGCAAAAATACTAGGTGTCAAACATTAGAAAAAATTTATGCAATTAATAATTAAGTTTTCTTTTGGAATGGAAGGTGGTTTATATGGCTAGGAACTAGCTACTTCCATTCTTGCCATATTAAAGAATCGGAAAATTGTAAAAAGACAAATATTGAAGGTGCAATCAATGAGCTGAATTATGGTTGCTTCCAAGGAGGAAACATGAGAAGCATAAACTCTATTTTTCAACTCATCTTACATTTTTGGTCATTAATTGTGTTTTTGAACATTTTTTTTTTATAACGATTTTGAACCATGATGGCAAGGACTATAGTTGTATGTTATGTGAGCAATTGGATGAAAATAATCATTATAATGGTAATACCACAAGACTAAAGATCGCACCAACTAGTCAAAGTAGGTGTCAATGGAATTATTTTTTTGGTCATCAACTAACTAGGGGATGGTCTCAAGTATGTCAAGAAAACACATTGACCCTTGAAATATGAATTTGGAATACATCCACAAGACTATGTATTTGAAATCACTTTGCCAAATTCTATTTACTAATTTTGTATTTTGATTCCAATTTGATATTTTAGTGTTTATTCAAATTTACAAGTAACATTGTAGAAGTTATATAAAAAAAATTTAAATTCATTTCATATTAACTTGCATGTTATATATAGCTTATATAATTAGATTGCATTATGTCAAACTTGATAAACAAAAGTATAATACAAGTGCAAAACAAACTATGCCCACAAAGTAAAAATAAGACAAACATTTCCAACATTAACTTTATGAGAAGAGAGATGTGAGATATCAAAAATTTAGAATTTTCAACAATATGATGTATAATTAACACTTTGAAAAATGAGAAAATATTTGAATAGAAGTAGAGATAAAAAAATAAGAGGCAAAAATATTTTTGGGAAAAACCTTTCGACAAAAACTTGGCTTTCAAAGCACCAAACTAGTGTATTTCTAGAAATAATACAATCATAATAAAATATCAAGCTTAGAAACTTAACATGGAGGAAATCATAACCCTACTTTTCTAGAAGAAAATTGACAACATCACCCTATTAAAATTTAATCCCCAACTTAAGCCTTCAATATATTTAAGGAGGCCTAGAAAATCACCAAATGTCAACAACATGTGCCTTAAGAAAGATCCCAAAATACCAAGGTTGATTCTCATAACTTGCACCCTAGTGCAGGAGCACCTAGGCTACCATCAAGCCTCTATGAAGCAAATTTTGAATCTTTTGTGTTTTGAGGTATGAAAGTTGTAAATATGGTCTTTTAAGAGAAAATTTGATGTAATAAGGTTATTAAGACCATTGAATGTTAGATTAAGTCCTAGTAGGGCCATGTTGTTGATATTGCTCAAGAATTGTCAAAATTGTCATTATGTGGCAAATATGTCTTAATAGGGTCATATATAGTGTTTTATGATGTATGAAGGTATTTTAGTCCTATTGTGACCTATTCATATTGGTTGTAAGTCATAAAAGTATTGGTTTAAGTCTAGGTAGCATTTTTGGAAAAATTGTCAATATTGCCAAAATGTTGTCAAGACAATTTTTGCATTGTAAGAGCAATTAGGAGTTGATTGGTTGAAAAAAATCCAAAAGGTGGTTATTTCAGTTGGTAGGCCTTTGAGGAATTCAAATAGTTCATTCCCACATTTATTTCGAGGTTGGATTGGTGTGTGTATAAACAACTATCAAAAATCAATCAAAGTTTCATTGTTCCATGCACTTTTTCTGAGTTTTCCATACATAGCAGTCTGATTTTGGATATCTTTCAATATTAAATTTGATTCATTTGTACTGAGGTATCATTGGACATTTTCTAGGAATGAATTTACTCTAGTTTCCCTTTTGTGGAATCTGATTTCATTGTGTTTTGAGAGAGATACAAGGATTTTGGTGAAATCAGTCCAAACCCTTATCTAGGGTAATCCGAGACTACTAAAAATGCTTTTATATTGTTTTCATGTCAAATAAGTCACTCCAAATGGATGGAAATGATTTTTATATGTACACTAAAGTTGTCTCATGTTTTCCAGGGTACCATGAAGCATTTGGCATGTGCAACTATGACGATAAAGAACTGAAATATTGTGTCTCAATCTGAGAACATCGTGGTTTGATGAAGTTTGGATGGAATATGGGCATCAAAAGTGGCTTGGAAGGTTGTTGAGAGAGTAGTAATGTGTAAGGATATGTCTCAAACACAAATAAAGCAAGTACCACCAAAATAACCAATTTAAAAGACCACAAACCATGATTGTCCTAAGACTCATGATGACAATCACAATTTGACAGTATTTGTAACCACTGTAATTTACATGTTTAAAAGTAAACTTGGTGTTGAATGTTTTGTAATTGAGGAGATGGATGAGTATGGGTCCCCTTGGCATGAACCAAGTGTTTGATGAATAAATAAGACAATCAAACCATGATTATGCATGATTGTCCTAACCTTTGCAATGATTGTCCTAGTTTTGATATTGTATACCAAACATTGCACTTTACAAGTTTGTGAAGGGGTTGAGTGTTGATTTTAAAGGTCAAAGAGTAGTAGGGTGTATTCTCATCTTCACCACTTTCATTTTAGGGGTTGAGAATACTTTTTTTAATAATGATTGTTCCAAAGTACATGACTGTCATAAAACATGTCAAGACTGTCCTAATGAGAAGTGTATTATTTGTGAATGAAGAGTAACCATGTTGGGTTGGTTGGGCGGGTATAGAGTCAAGAGTAGGAGTTTTTTGAAGTCCTTTAATGGATCTCCAAGAGTATATTTGTGGTTGGAGTATTCTTTGTATGTTGGAATGGAGTTTGGAGTCCTAATTGGGTATGGTGTTGAGTGAGTGACTAGTAGGGAGACTTATGGTGTTTGAATGTTGGAGGGTTTGGATTTGGGTTCATACTAGTTGATGAGGGCTATTTGAGCATGTTCCAATGAGTGTAAGGGGACTAAGAAGCATGAGTTTTTTTTTATGTATTGTAACCTTATGAGTTCTCATAACCTTGTGAGGATTCCTATGAGGTTTTAGAGGGTTATAACCTTATTGTATAGGTGAGTTGGGAGAAAGATCTCCACTATTGGTTGAGTTCCTTGGATGCTCTGCATCGCACCCCCTTGGAACCAAAATATTTTCTTCTTAGTGAGTACATTTCTCTTAACGTAAAAGCATGCTTATGTTTGAGAATGCATGACCATCATAAATAGGTACAACGGATCTTTTCACTATATGCTATGATGATTAAGTTGTAGACTACATAGTTATTCATCACATGTAATGAATAATTATTGCACTATATGTAAGTGCATGCATCAATATATAAAATAGTACAAACATGAACCCCCTTTATGAGAACCATAGCTCCTCGAACTCTTCTACAACTTTTGTTGTTGAGGAGTACCTACACACCCATATCATTTATTTTACTTATAGTTAATAGGTTTCATGCCAAAATGAGGATGTGTAGGAATTTAATAATTCCTTTTATCCTCCGATCAAAGAATCGAATCTTAATTATCTCATGAAAAATCATGGTAAGATATGAGTTATTGTTG
>NC_081415.1:114857659-115022659 GCF_030272615.1 Cryptomeria japonica | reverse complement strand
GCCCCTAGATGTTTTTATCTAGGTGATCTATGGTGGGAAAGGACATGGAAAACTCACCCCTAGATGTTTTCATCTAGGTGATCCATGTGGGTATGAGAGTAATAATAGTCTAGTTGTTTTTAGCTAGTTCCAACCATCATTGTGCATGTGTGGAAGTCATGTATGGTTTCAAGTGTATAGCACCCCATGTAAGAGTCATTCCTCTATTTTTGAGTGTGCTTCAACCTGTTTAAGACATTTAATGATGCATAAATTGAGGATGAAGCATGAGGATGCAAAAATCCCATGTGGATAAATGAAATGATGATTATGCATGAGGATGAAATAATCCCATGAATGATGGACAAAATAGGGATGAAACATGGCTACGCACCAATCCCATATTGATAATTGATAATAAAAAATGCAACCAGGAGGCCACATATATGCTTCCCTCCTTAAGATGTCAACATATTCCTATGTTGATGTTTTAAGGAAGACATAAACAAGGATACCCACCTTCAACACCAAGGAGATATCCGCTAATCAATAATGCATGCATTCCAAGCTAGAAAGAAAGACTCTTAAGTAGGTTTAAGCAATGAAGAGATAATTGTAAAAGAGATATCTTGCAACAAATGCAAAGGGATCCTTTTGAGGGATGTATGATTAACAAAGGATGAATAGATCTTTTCATAAAGATATCTACCTCCAAGAGTAGAGGAGATCCTTAATAAAGATGACATCTTGGAAGGATAAGAGGACTAAGAATACACACATTCTCCAAAGTGGATTCTTAAGATTGCACACTTTCACTAAGGAGATATTATTCATAAACGATGCACCATTTCAAACAAGGAATGTATACACACTTATAAGAAATTCCATCAAATTATGATAGATGCAACTCAACAAAGGAAAAAGGCAATCTTTAGAAAGAGAGAGAGAGAGAGAGAGAGAATTGAAACATTATTCTTCCCCCCCAAAAATGGAGACAAGGACACCAAAGAGAGATCATCTATAAAATGAACACTCTTCTAAAATAAGCAAAAGATCCTCAACAGGGATGCATATCACAATATAGAAGGGTTCATTAAAAAAGATACCACTCAATAAAGAGAAGAATTTGATGAATGATTATAGACTTTCAACACTAAGGAAGAGGTCAAATTAAGGATATACACTCATAATGCAAGGATAAGATCCTTATTAAAGGGATACTTGTTCCAATAAGAGGAAGGTGGTCCTCAACAGGGATATACACCTCCACAATCGATAAGTGATCCTTATTAAAGGCCCTACTTTACAAAGGGAAAGTGATAAAGGATGATATAAATGCTATTCTCTTCCCCCCCAATCATGGAGACAAGAATAAAAATACTATTATGTTTCTGCCAAAGTATGATTGCACTTGAAATTATACCATCATGAATGACAATGAACCCCCAGTAGATAAGCTACCAATGTCACATAATGAGGAGCAACATAATAGGAACTTAAATTTTATGTAAAGGTAAAAATATGAGAGTCCAACTCATTTCCATCTATTATCTAAATGATACAAGTTACAATAAGTTGTTGATTTTTATTCGCTAAATCATGACATTCATTAGTGAAGTGGCCATGGATTTGATGATAGCTGAAAAAAGAAGAGTCGTGTTAATTTTTCTTACAATTCTTTCTTTGATTCTTTAAAGGGAGAGTAATCAAGTCGGATTTAAGAAGCTCATACAAAATACTCTCTTGTTGTGGTGAGAAGTTGTAAGAAGACATAGATGTACTAGACAATGGGCAAGGGGATGTCAACAAAGGAGGACTTTGGAAACATAGATCTTCTTTGGAAAAGTGTGGTGTAGATTTCTCATTACCATCAAAACTTTGTTGCACACATCCTAAACCATATCCATTGTGTTCATGCATAGATGTTGAAATGTCTAGAGGAGAGGGTTCATTCCTAGTATCAAAATCTAAAGACCCCTTGTCAACATCAAGACATGTGTTGGAAGGAGAGGTGATATTTGATTTAGAATAAGTTTGGATAAATGATACACAAGGATCCTTCAAGGCTTCCTCCTTAGATTAAGGGAATTAATACCTATTGATGGAAAGCATAAAGTCTATTGTACCTCAATTCTTTGCTAAGGAAGAATCATTGATAGGAGATTGTGTTATTGAAGGAATCATAGTATTAAAGGGAGAGATGCATCCTACTTCATCATGAACAAAATGATAAGGGTTAGGATCAGCCTTGATTGTGTGAAGTTAATTGTTATATATGAATTTGACTGTGAAATGAAGAGTACAAGGAACTACTTTCATAGCATGAATCCAAGGTCTACCTAGAAGAAGGTTATAATTAAGATGGTTGGGGATGACATGAATAGGAGTAGGAAAAGTCACAGGTCCCACTTTGATAGGTAATATGACTATACCGAGTTTCTCTCTAGGAACATTATCAAAGCCATGAACACAAAGAGGATTGGGTTGAATAGAAGAATGATCCCAATTTATCTTATCTAATAAGTCAACACAAAAAATGTTAAGTGTTGACCCATTATCAATTAAGGTACCTTTTATGTTTTGATTATAAGCGAGGAGTAATCATAAGGGGATCATCTCTATTTCTAACCTCTATAGAAGGCAATTCATCTTCTGAGAATGTGATATCATTTGGGTTAGACAAAGGATGAGGAACCACTTTATGAAAGGCTTCTTGGATTAAGCTATGGTATGAAGGGGAAGTTTGAATCAAGTCCCAAAGGGAGATCTTTGCTAAGATACCATGGAGTTTCTCAAAAAGGTCCTTATCAATGTCCTTATTAGGGTGAGAGGGGGAAGAAAGAGAAGTCAGAAGAACATTGGGTTCTTTCTTTTCGACACAAGCATTAAATGTTTGATGTATTTCAAAACCATTTTTTTGTTCTAGTTGTCTTTCCATGGCATCTCTTTCCCATATGTATTTTGTAACTTTTAGGATATTAGGAGGTTCCTTTGGTTTAGGCTTCTCATAACTAGAAACACGAATGGTATTGACTTGATTGATCTCTTTTGTCTCCAATGATACATCTTTAGAAGGGAGGGCATTAAGGAAATTGCTAATGATTTCATCCTCTTTCACCAAATCATCCTCATGGGGGAAGTACATTTTATGATAAACATCATTCTTTGAGGATTCAACTTTAGGAGGGAGATCTTTGAAATAAATGTTCATAATCTTTTCTTGCACCAATGTGCCCTCATTAGAAGGACCAAATTTGAGAGAGGGTAAATCAATGTTCATCAACACTTCTTCTCTAGGAGAGATATGATGTATGGAAGGTAAAGTGACATCAAGAAAGGTGCTTATGATATCATCCTCTTTCTCTAAGGTATTCTTATAGGAAAGACACTTTTTAGGAGAAAGATCAACATCAATTTTCAAAACTTCATCCTTAAGAGGAAGAGTTGTAAAAGGAGTGTTAATAATCTTTTCTTTCACCAAAGTATCCTCATGAACAAGAGAAGATTTAGGAGAGGAATTGTCATGATTCATTAGGGTATCTTCTTTAAAAGGTAAATCTTGATAAAGAGGATTGTCCACCACATCAACTTCTTTTATCACAAAAGCTTCTCCATGAATAGGATTGGTAGAAGATAAATGTTCATAAAGAGAATTGTCATGTATGATAATATTCTTACGAATTGTTGGAGATTTAGAGGGAAGGATGAAGTCATCAAGAGTTTCATCCATCACATCACTACTAAATGGCTTGTGCATTATGTTGATTAACCTTTTGCCAAAGGACGGTTTAGAAGGCTTAGGATAAAGGAAACCCTCAAGAGCCTCCTCAAGTTCTTCTCTACTATCTTCTTCAAAAGGATAATCATTATAAGCAAATGGATTGTCAAAGGAATGATAATCTTGCAAAGAGTAATTTGACATTTTGAAAATAAATGCTAACTATTGCAATGAAATGAACTAAAGCATGCAAACATACAAAATGTATAAAACAAGATTTTTTGTATTTTTCTTTTTTTCTTTTTTTTTTTGAAAAATATGAAATGAAATTTGAAATTTGGAAATTGCAAAATAATTGAATAGTGCAAAATTTTAGAAAAATGATTATTCAATTAAATAAACAAATTGATTGAAAGAATAATGAGCAATAATTTAACCTCCTAAGAAATTTAAAATTAAAATTAGGATTATGCAAAAATAATCTCTTAATTTAAATTTAAAATTATCCACAAGACATTTTAAATTTAAAATTAGGGCCTTGTAAAAATACCCTCTTAATTTTAAATTTGAAAGGTTGAAATTTGGGAATTTAAATCTAAAAATTAACTCTCTTTTAATTAACCACTTAATTTTAAAATTTAAATTTGATCCAAGATTATAAATTTGAATTGGAATTGAAATTAACAACCAAATTTGAAGTGTGAAATTCAAAATTTAAGCAACCCAAAAGCTCAATTTTTAAAAAATATTTAAAATTAAGTTATTTTAAATTAACCACTTAATTTAAAAATTTAATTGTGAAATTTAACTTGTAGATGAAAATTTGAATTTTGAAATTGAAGAAGTACTCATATCTGAAATAATTAATCCAAATTAAACAATTGATAAGCTTAATTTTGAATTTAAAAATTAGGGTTTTAGTGAAATTAACCTCTAAATTTTTTAAATTTGCAAGGAAATCAAACTTGTAAATGAAAATTTGAATTTTCAATTTGCATACACTCAAATCTGAAAACAAAAATCAAAATTAAAGGTGTAAGTAGTCGGGTTCACCAAAATGTAAAATGGAAAATTTGAGCTTAGCAAATTCACCACATGGAAGGGAGAAATTACTAAGGCAATTTTCACTTGGAGGACTTTACATTCAAAAGAGGAGATAAATCCACTAGATCCAATCCTAAATGAGACAAGGACTGAATACTTAGTGGATTGGATTGATATGGGTTTTCCTCTTTTGCAAGTTGAATTACTAAAATAGTGTAAAATGTTGAGATTTGAAGAAAAATATGCATAAATGGTGAACTATAGGTTCAGGATTTCGTCGTGCACTTGGATCTAGGAAGTATTAGATGATTCAAAACTACCCTGCAAAAACTGCCAAAAATAGCAGGGACCGGGATGCCCCCTCTTGCTCCTCTGAAATTTATGATTGTCAAAAAGGGTTTTTTTGTCTTTGTGTCTGAAGATTATTTTCAGAAGTACAGTTGTGCACATGTTTCTTGCACATAGAAGGAAAGGGAAATGTGTTGGGAATAGGGGTTTGCCTAAGTCAAACCCCGGTTGAGGAATCAACCTTGAATGAAATATTGCAAATACTAAAGTAAATAATGGAAAGGTATACCTTAGATCTGCAATAACTGATCATGATTCTTTGCTTCTTGAATATAATCATGTGTTGTATGAAATGACATGAAATGAAAAAACCCTAATCACACACACATGCTTCCAAATGAATGATGTAATGTTTATCCAATGAAGAATATGCAGCTTTGAAGAGTGCTTGATGATGAATGCTTGAATTCTTGAATGCTTGAATGTAGTCCCCTTACCTTATGATCATCTCCACCTTATTTCCTTATTCCCAAATGAGAGGGGAAGACCTCCTTATATACCTGCCTATCGTCAAACATATTAATTTTTTGATATAAGCTGACATGGGGAAAAGTTTCCCTCTCAAATTTGAGATAGGTCCAAGGGTTCAAATTAAGGCCCAATTGAGGAGGACCATGGCATGGTGCCATGGTCCTGGTGAGGACCAGAGTGTCATTCCCTTGTCCTACCCCAATTTAGGGCAAGGACAAGGGATCCTAGCAAGATAAAGTGTGAAAATATGATGTTTATAGCATGGGAGAGGCATAAATAGGTCCCGATTAAGCATGAAGATGAGAACACCAAGGGGAGGGCTGCAAATGCTATCAAAATTGAAAAGGGTGCAATTTTAGGATATATATATATATAAATTCACCAAACACTGTTCCTTTACTTCTAGCTTTTGATCATCTTGTAACCAACTAACCTTGTAAGGAAAAAGGTGCTCAAGCCTTTTCAATCCAAGCTTCACTACCATCTCCTCAGATACCAAGTTATCAGTGTTCCCACTATCCACAATAACCTTGCAACACTTACCACCTGATTTGCACATAGTCCTAAAAAGACTCTTTCTCTTAGTAGGTCTGGTATCTTCCCTGCTCTACTCCATCATGACTCTTCTGAACATAAGGGATTCTCCTTGCTCTGGTGCATAGTCACTTCTGATAGCTTCTCCTTCTGGTTCCTCATTTTCCACACAACTTCTTGCCATTCCCTGCTTACATTCATAAAATCTATGTTTGGTTCCTCCACACTTGAAACATTTGTCGGTATATTCTCTGTTGGTACTACCACTACCTTTTCTCTGTGTTTTTTGTTCCGGTTCTTTATTCCACTTAGGTTTTGATTCTTCTTCAACATTCTACTTATTTGTACTCATCTTCCCCTTGAATCTCTCCTTCCCTCTAGGGTTATTCGGTTGTCTCCTTCTCACCTTCTCCTCAGCCTTCAAAGCATACTGGTAAGATTCTTCAACCGTGGAAACCCTCAACATACTCATCTCATCTTGAATGTTAAATGCAAGTCCATTTATGTACCTCACCACATTTTCTCTATCCATATCTCTATGTCTAGATCTAATCATCACCTTGTAGAATTCCTTAGTATACTCTTTCACAGTCATGTTTCTCTATTTCAGGTTCTGCAACTTCTTGAACAATTATAACTCATATTCTCCTAGTATGAACTTGACCTTCAATCTTGCAGCCATCTATCTCCACTAGGTGATCTTCATTTCACCATTCTCTACTTTGTCTCTCTACAATTATTTCTATCATAAGACAGCATGCCCTTTCAACTTAGTTTGTGCCAATCGGACTCTCTGCGGGTCCTTGACATCCTCAAACTCAAAATAATCCTCCAACTCTCTGATCCAATCAATCAGATCCTCTGGGTTTAGCATTCTAGAAAAGTTTGAAACTTCCACTTTATGAACTTTACTCTTTTGTGTCACTTCTCTCAGGAATCTTTCTTCTCTTCCATCTTTCATTCCTTCAACCTCTTCCACCTCAAGCTCTTCACCAGCTTCTTCATACTCATCCTCAGATTCTGGATTCCTCCACAAACCAACCAATGTGTTATGGATTTCATTCCTCATCTCATTCTTGAAATCCTCCATCATCTGCTCTACCCTCTAGGGATTCATTCTTGTAGGTGGTATCTCCTCCTCCACTCCTATGAACTACCTCAACTCGATGATCTGACTACTGGTTTCAATTGCCTCTCACTCGAAAATCTATTGAACACATGCACAACCTGCGTCTAATCGATGATCTATCCACCCAAAGGAATGCCTCAAGGTTTGCAAACAACTCTTCCACCAACTAGTTCATAATCAACTATGATACCAATTGATGCAACCATAAGCGGTGAATCCTCAAAAGAGAACTGACAGGCTTATGCAGCAAGAGAAACACAATAAAAGCAATAATAAAACATAGAAATATTATACGATTAGATCATATATTTGTCTTAGAACCTTTAGCAACCAACCAGTTATCATCATACAGTCATCATAGAGCATCTGGTAGTCAACCGGCTACATGTAGGCCACATGCCAGATACAATCCATCTAGGACTCTCGGAATCAACCAGATCTCTAATCACAAATTTAAATCCTTATTCTTATTTCTACTTCATGTCCCACAAATGATTACATAATACCCTATATACCCTCGAGAACATATCTGGATTGGACACAAAAGATTATATTTACCAATGCAAAAAAAATGAAACGTATAACTAGGTTGGCCCTAAGAATGAAAGAGATTTCTCTAGAAAATAACAACCAAGAAGTGCGGATCCACAAGAAGGTTGGCCACATGCCAAAGGAACAACAGACAAGACCCCAAATAGATCCACATGCCAAGAAATTGCTCCAAACATGAAGGAAAACCAACCAGTAAGCTCAAGAATTATCCCGGAACCCAGAAAGAGTCAAATCGGGAGCAATAGCTAGCTAGAAAAGAATCCAAATGGACTAAAAATCTGGAATTAAGCACATGAACCAGCTTGGAAACCAAAAATAGGATTTACAATGAAAAGCAAGCAACTATCAGCACCTACCAATAGGAATACTGAAAATTGCACACTGAACTAAACAAGAACTAAACTAAAAGGAAATATTTTTAGTTGATGTAAGATTGTTGAACCAGCCTAGAAACCAAAAATAGGATCTACAATGAAAAGCACGCAACTACCGGCATCTACTGGCAGGAACACTAAAAACTGCACACTGAACTGAACAAGAAATAAACTGAAAGGAAATATTTTTGGTTGATGCAAGATTGCTCATAGACCAGGGATGCTCCTGCATCGCATCTCCACCTCAACAATTCATTCATCCATTCATAATATTCCTTTTCCTGGTAGACATTGGGGCAAACAAATACATCTTGCTTCTAATCCAAAAATTGAAAATATATATAGTCCTAAAAAAAAATTTAAAATCATAAAATGTCTTATAAAATCCAAAAATAAAAATAAAAAGATCCTGAAAATTTTTTTAAAAAATCAAAAAATAACTGAAAAAAGTCTAAAAATCGAATATGATCCTTCATAAAAAAATCATAAAATGTCCTTAAAAAAGCCCTAAAATTCACCAAAAAAACTAAAAATCAAAGCAATAAATTATTCCTCGCAAATTGAATACCTAGGCAGATATAAAGCAAGCATAGACCATCCATGAGATCAAATCAACAATAGAAAAACTCTCAAAGTCCACAATCAAACTGATCGCATGTCTTGTTAATCAATCCATCAATCAAATTCTATCAAATATCAACATGTCTTATACAGGAAAGGGTGCACTCGAAACCAAATAGATTGGTCTTATACACACCAGCCACTCATTAACATCATATATATCCATCCAACCCAAAGAATGTTAGTAGACTCTTGACCAGGGCACCCTTCCCACACCCCAAAATGATGGCAACTTCAGAATGCTCAACCTATCTAGACTTCCAACCTAAGACCACTCACTCTCTGAAACCAGACATTTTTATAAATCATCACATCAAGCAATCAAAACAAAGACACAGTTCAGCATGGCTGCTAGATTTTGTTCTAGTTAGTCTTATCTTTATCAATTGATGGCAAGTCATAATTCATCTCTCAAAAATCCATAAAAATTAATAATGTCTTGAAAAAAAAACAAAAAAAATCAAATAATCCTAGAAAACCATAAAAATAGAAAAGAAAAAAAATCAAAATCCCAAAAATAATCTATTAATCACAATTCACAATAAATTATCCTTTGCAAACAGCAAGCATTTCAGCAAACGCAAAATGCAAAACAAATCAAAACATTGAGCTTAACAAATCATACATCAATAGACAAACTACCAAGCTATTCTACAACTTAATTGATCAATTACCTATCAGTTTAAGCATCCTTATCACACAATGTGCCTTTACGTATACATTGTTCCTGAAATAGGTACCTATCAGATATCATGTCCTGATGGATACATCTTCCTACAATGGACATCCTAGAAACACTTATCCTTGGTAAGAAGATCAGTATGGTTGTTGACTCATTTGGTCAAGTTATTCTTATCTTTTATTGATTTACTTTTATCAATTAGTGATAGGTCATGTTCCTATGCTACTCAAGGATGTCCATAAGTGACTAGAGAAGTCAGGATGGTCCATGATATTTTTCTTTTTTTGCTATTTGTGGTGTGAACCAACAAAGTTCTGGGGCAATGGTGTTGGGAAAATGGTGTCTCAACCTTGCATTTACAAGAGGTTAATTTTTATAGTAAGTTTTCATTTGAGTACAAAATGGTGCTAAATTCTCCCCAAAGCTTCCGGTTTGCTATATAAGTATTCTGGTAAAGTTACTTCGCAAGATCACATCTAATTTTGAAGATGTTAATTATTTTGTTTTGGAGTGGTGCAATGAAAGGTTTAAATTTAATTTTGAGGAATTTATAGGACCCTAAATGCCTTGAAAAGTGGGTGTAAGTGGCATAGTGGCTTACAAGGCATTAGAGAACTTCATGAGCTTTCCGATGCTTCAAACGTTTCATCAATAGGACACACGGTTCTCAAGTTATGGCCTCCGGAAGTTTGTACTCCTGAAATAGGAAATATAAAATACATCGGACACATAAATGAGTTATAAAAGGGAGGAACACGTGTTGATGTGTATTTTAACACGTCATAGGGTATCTAGAAGGGAGATAAGGTTGGCTACACTTTATTGTGTGGTTTTTAGCCCATGGTTTTGTAATACCGTTTGATTGTATCTCCTATATATGAGGTGCGTGAGATAGAGGTTATGTGTAAGAGTCTTATGGCTATTGAGTTACCTCTGAATCTCTGATTAGTGGTACTCCTACAAAGAACTTGCTCTGCAAGTATATTGTAATATGTTTTGACAGTTGAATAATTTATTGGGCGGTTTTTGAAGTGTGAGGTTTTTCTTCTGAAAGGGTTTTCCCCATGTAAATCACTATGTTATGGTTTGAATGTTATTATGTCTATTTCTATTTTATGTAATTGTTGTAAGAATCTATAAAAAAAATTGCATTACCCTCCTCTCAAGGTTAGTGTAGGAAGTTGTTCCACTACTTGACTTCCTTACAAGTGGTATCAAAGCTTGATCACCTTTGGTTTCAATTGTGGGTTGTTGGGTTTTTTGAACTAATCTAGATTTGAGTGGGAGCTTGTGCAGAAGACACTTTTTGATCTTGTTGCAAGAATTTTCAAATGGCAAGTTTGTCGAGGTGAATAGAGGTGGAGAAATTTAATGAAACAAATTTTGAGACGTGGAAGCTAAAGATCGAAAATCTTCTAATAGATCAAGATCTATGGGATGTTGTTGATGCGAATGTCCAAAGACCCTCAGATCCTACTGTGGCAGCTCAGTATGATGTTATGGACCAAAAAGCCAAGGGTCTAATTGGAGTGCACCTGGAAGACTCTATTCTGATCAATGTCCATGAAGAAATCTCTACAAAGAAGCTATGGACTAAGCTTGGTAAAATGTATCAAGCGAAATCATTATTAAATAAAATTTTCTTAAGGAAGAAATTTTATTCCTTGAAGATGGAAGAGGGTGGACGAATTGCAGACCACCTGGAAGCAATCAATATGTTGGTGGCTCGATTGGTATCTATCAGTGTTAAGATGTACGAAGAGGAGAAATGTCAGATTTTGTTGTGTTCTTTGCCTGATTTGTGGGATTTTCTTGTTATGGCTATCAATAGTACTATTGTTATTTTGAAATCTAAAGATGTGGTGGGCGCCCTACTTGGTGAAGAGATGCAGAGGAAGGTATCCATCAATTCAAAATAATCCCTAACTATTTGTGGAAGACCTAAGGAGAAAGGAAAGAAGGTTGAGAAGCACCATAAGTCCAAATCCAGAGGGAGATCAAAATCTCTAAGAAAGTCCAAAGTCATTTGTTGGAATTGTGGTAAACCAGGTCGCATCTGTGAGGACTACAAAGAAGAAAAGAAGAAGAAAAAGAAAAAGTCTGATTCTGATTCTGAGTCTGAGAAGGAAGATGGTGATGCATTCATTGCAGCTTTGGTGACTCAGCAGGTAATGATGCCTGGTTAATTGACTCAGGTGCATCTTTTCATATGACTACCAATAGAGATTGGTTTTCTGAATATCAAGAATTTAATGGAGGTAAAGTGTACTTCGGCAATGATTCATATTTAGACATTGTTGATCGAGGTAAAGTTAGAATCAAGTTTTCTAATGTTAGAATAAAAATGATTAATGGTGTGTTGCATATCCCTAGTTTTAAACAAAATCTATTATCTGTGAAAAAACTGATAGATGTGAGTGTGCAAGTAGTCTTTTATGAAGCAGGATGTAAGATGATTAAGTGTGTTATGGTAATTGTTGGAGGTGTTAGGTTTGACACTTTGTATAAGCTAGATGCATACACTATTGAGTTAATATCACTTCTACAAAAAGTAAATGTGTGAAAGATTTGAGGGTTTCACCTTTAGTAGATGGAAATGGCTTTTAGGTACCTAAGGGTGCTCTTTCTTCTAAAGCAAAGTTACTTGCAGAGAAGACTATGTTATGGCACCAAAGGCTTGGCTACATTCGAGAAAAGGGTCTAAGGACCTTGAAAAATAAAAACCTTGTTGAAGGTTTGAATGATTGTAATCTTGACTTTGATTTCTATGAGCATTGCATATATGGGAAACAAAACCACGTTCAATTTTACATGAGTTCTCATAAAACTTGTGGTGTTTTGGATCTTATTCATTTTGATGTGTTTGGTCCTATAGATGTTCCTTCGATTGGAAAATCCACATATTATGTTTCATTTATTGATGATTTTAGTAGAAGGACATGGGTATATTTTCTAAAGATTAAATCTGAATTTTTCAATTGATTTAAAGAATTTAAAGCAATGGTTGAGTTGCAAACTAGAAAGGAAATTAAATGTTTGAGGACTGATAATGGCGATGAGTTTTTCTCTAATGATTTTGATAGATTCTGTAAAGACTATGACATTAACAGATAGAAGACAACTCTGTATTCTCCATGACAGAATGGAGTTGCAGAAAGAATGAACAGAATGCTAATGGAGAAGGCTAGGAGTATGCTGAGTGGTGTTGATCTAGAATAAAAGTTTTGGGCCAAAGTTGTTGTCACTGCTTGCTACCTGATTAACAGGTCTCCTATATCAACTCTTGTTGATAAAATGCCTATGGAAGCATGGTCAAGTCACAAGCCTTCATTGAGACATGTTAGAGTTTTTGGTTGTGAGGCATATGCACATGTACAAAAGGAGAAGTGGGCAAAGTTGGGGAACAAGGCTGTGAAATGTATCTTCATTGGGTACAGTTATGGTGTGAAAGGATACAAGTTTTGGGACCTTGTTGCACAAAAGGTAATTCATGTTGGCATTGTGTTGTCATTGATGTCAATCAGTATAGAAGGACAACCAGTATGGGAGTATTGTTGGCATATAGTCATTGATGTCAACTAGTGTTGCAGGTCACCGGTAAGGAAGAGAATGTCATTCAGAGGAATGACCACTAGAGTCACCGGTAAGGAAAGGATATCAACTGGTAAGATTTGTGCTGACAGTGAGTTGTTGCCAACTGGCAAGCATATGACCAGTGTACAAGAAGGATGAACAAGATGTTGAGCTATTTTTTGTGATGAAGAGATGGAATGTTACCTGAGTCACATCAACATGAGAGGAAAGGATGTACAGGTCACCGGTATACTATGTGGATGCAAAATAGTAGGACTCTGACCAGATGAAGATGTAGTCACCATGTGAAGAGATGACTGACAGTGAATGTGCCCACACCACATAACATGTGCCTGTTTGAAGATAAGTTTCATAAACAAGGAAGCCACATGAGTGCATTGCAAGATGTAGATGACAAGGATCCACTCCCACAGGTAAGTGGAGCTTATCTCCTATTATGCATGGAATGCATCATAGTCCTCTGAGATAAGACAAAAGGTTAAAGGTAGGTGATTGAAGGCTCACACCGAATGAACTAGTGAAACACTAAGTTTCTTTAGGTGCATGAGATCAGGGATATGCACCAGATCAGCCAGGTAGACATGTTGAGTTTCTGGTATAGAGACTAAAGGATATGTTTGTCACTTTGACAAACAAATTAATAGGAGAATCAGTCTAATGAATGAAGAAGGAAAGGTTGAGCAGTTATAGATGGATGGAGCATGTTAAAGATTGATGACATAATGTCATCAAGGTGTTTACCGATAAATATGTTCACTGGTAATGATGTCAAAGTGTAGATATAGAAGGCTCACAATTGTTGATGATGTGCATGAGATAAGTTGGCAAATGTGTCGACTAGTTTTGGTGCTCCACAAGAAGAGAAGCGGAGTGCAAGGTTGAAGGCAGACCGGTTAGGGTATAACCAATAGGGTCTATGAACTAGTAGATGAACTCAATTGTATGGTTGGTCGGTGATCTTGTCTAGACCAACATAGAAGACTTAGCAAAGTTGAATGCCGAAAAAGGGGCCACGTGGAGGTGAAGTGGCATGCATGCACAGGTCAGTGTGATGTGCCGGTGAGGTCGTTGCTGACTGGTCCACCATTTATGATGACTACGAGGCTCGAGAACGAAAAGAAGAGGATTGTGGCTCAAGATGAAGGAAACAGCAGAGATCCAAACAAGATTGATCTTGTAGACCAAAGAGGGTGAAGGAAACCGCATCACGCATGTGATTGATCAAACAAAAGCCAAAAAACATACTACAAATAGCTAAAGAGAGAAGACGTGTTTCGCAGGGTAGACAAATGAGCGATTCTCATTGAATGAGTGTTGAACATTGATTAAGGACATGATATCAGATTGTATTTGATATGTCATGATGATTAGAGATCAGATCGGATGCAGATTCAATGCATGGAAGAAACCCTAACCATTCCAATGTTCAAACTCACATGTTGGTGGGAAAATCTAGCTATAAGTATGCAAGCCAAAGATATTGTTTATTGTTGTTGAATGAGAGAGTTGTTTCATTCATAAGAGAGAAAATCGATCAATACTCAATGAGAATCGGAAAGGAGACTGAGTGTGTGAGTGAGAAACAGGTTGAAGAGTTCAACCAGCAACAGTGAGGCAACCAGTAGACAAGAGCTACAGAAGATTACAAAGAAGACAAGCTAAGAACTGGTAGGAATCAAATGATAGACATCTGACTAAGTTACCAAGACTGGTGGTGGATAGCAGTTATGTGGCAGAAAGAAAAGAGAACCGGTAGAAAGAAAAACCAACAGAGAAGGAGAAGAGGCTACACCGGCAAGAGTGGACAAGAGAGTAAGGTTGTAGAAGTGTGAGGGTTAGTAGAGAACTGGTAGTTAAGTAGATAGAAGATCCAGTAGATACATTCGTAGAAGAGTTACAAAATACATTTGTAACAAGACTATTACTTTTGTATTTGAATATACTTATTGTAGACCACTGAGTTGGAGCTCGGTGCAGGGATTGTAGCTCCTTGGATTCCCTAAATCAGGGGTTGGTGATCCTTGGGTTGGTGCACTAAACATTGTAACCAGAGATTCATTGTGAGGCTAGATTGGAGCAGTAAACTCCAGCAGCATTTCTCATCAAGGTTTTTCCCATCTTGGGTTTTCCTCGTATATGTTGGTGTTATGTGATGTTCCCTTTATGTGTGAGTGCATCTATGTTAGTCTCCCATCTAATCGGTAAGTCTACTTTTAGTTAGATCTCATAACTGGTATTCACACATAGGATAGTTAAAGGGAAAAGATTTAAAACCACCGATTAACCCCCCTCTCAGTGGTACATTGTGTCTAACAATTCATAGTAGAAGTGTTATTTTTAGAGAAATTAAGTCTCCTTCTATTACATTGCAGCCAAAATAGACTAAAAAGGAAGATGTGATTCAATTCCCTTCTACACCTGAAAGAGTTGAATCGAGACCCCTAGATAGGCAAGAAGTTGAGGAGAGCTCATCTAGCTCTGAATCTTCAAAAGAGGAGGAAGAACCTCCAACTCAGCTTGTTCGAAGGTCTACAAGACATAGACAACCACTTGAAAGATATTCACCTAATGATTGGAGATGTATTTTTTCTTTGAATACTAATGTGGATGAACCGATATCTGTAGAAGAGGCATTAGGTATGAATGATGCAGAATCTTGGAAGATTTCTAAGGAAGAAGAAATTGCAGCTTTGAAAAATAATGATGCATGGGATCCTGTACTATTACCTAAAGGACGAAAGCCCGTTGGTTGCAAATGGGTGTTCAAGAAAAATATTCATTCAGATGGAAGCATTAAGAAGTATAAAGTGAGGCTAGTTGCAAAAGGCTATTCTCAAGTTGAGGGTGTTGATTATGGTGAGATATTTTCTCTTGTTTCCAAAATGACATCCATTAGATTTTTGCTTTCTATAGTTGTTTCTTATGATTTAGAGGTTGAGCAAATGGATATGAAAACTACTTTCCTTCATGGTGATTTGGAGGAGGATATTTATATGACACAACCGGAGCACTATGTGGTGAAAGGTAAAAGTAATTTGGTCTGTAAATTAAAGAAATATTTGTATGGCCTTAAACAAAGTCCTAGGATGTGGCACCAGAAATTTGATACATATGTGTTGAGTTTGTGATTTGAACGTTCTAAATCAGATCACTATGTTTATTATAAATCTGATGGTGGTCATTTCCCTACATTGCATTGTATGTTGATGATATGTTATTCATTAGTAAAGGGAAAGGTATGATTTTAGAACTAAAGTCTCAACTTGTTGCTAAACTTGAAATGAAAGATCTTGGTGCAGAAAAATACATTCTTGGGATGTAAATTAGAAGAGATAGAGTGAACAGAAAGCTATGGCTGGGCTAGAGTAAGTATGTGAATTCAATGTTACAGAGGTTCAAAATGCAGGATGGTAGACCATTGTGTGTTCCTTTTACAGTTGCAAGGAAATTATCTACTGCAGATTGTCCTACATCCCCATCAGAGATGGAAGACATGAGAAGAGTGTCTTACCAAAGTGCAGTTGGAATTTTGATGTATGGTATGGTCTATACTAGACAAGACATTTCCCAAGCAGTGGGAGTTATGTCCAGATATGTGTCTAATCCTGGTAGAGTTCATGGGGATTTAGTCAAAAGTGTCTTCAAATATTTAAAGGGTACCTCAAAGTATTCTTTGTGTTATCATGGTAATTTAGTTGGAGATGTAATTTCCCTTGATATTCATGGTTATGTGGATTCAAACTGGGTAGGTGATATTAATAGCGAAAAATCCACTAGTGCTTATGTGTTTACTTTATTTGGTGGTGCATTTAGTTGGATGAGTAAGTGATAGGATGTGGTTGCTTTGTCCACTACTGAAGCAAAGTATATAGCAGCTACTCATGCTTGTAAAGAGATCATTTGGCTTAAGAGACTGTGTTTAGATATTGGAATAAAACAAGGAGTAGTGACAATATATTGTGACAGTCAAAGTGTGATCTACCTAGCTAAGAACCCGATATTTCATGCCCAGACCAAGCACATTGATGTTCAGTATTATTTTATCAAAGATATGGTCAAAGATGGCAGGGTGAGGTTGGTTAAGGTAGAAACTTTGATGAATGTTGCAGATTATTTAACTAAGCCTATGACCATAGAGAAGTTCATATGGTGTTTGGAGTCTATGGGCCTCATGGCTGGTAGCAATTAAATTATTGTGTTGATACTCCCTTTCCTCTTGCAAGGTGTTCGACAAGTGGGAGAATGTTGGGAAAATGGTGTCTCAACCTTGCATTTACAAGAGGTTAGTATTTATAGTAATTTTTCATTTGAGCACAAAATGGTGCAAAATTCTCCCCGAAGCTTCTGGCTAGCTAGATAAGCATTTTGATAAAGTTACGTCACAAGATCACAACTAATTTTGAATATATTAAATTTTCCATTTTGGAGGGGTGCAATGAAAGATTTAAATTTAATTTTGAGGACTTTAGAGGCCTCTAAATGATTTTAAAAGTGGTTTTAAGTGTTGTAGCATCTTACGAGATATTAGATCACTTTGTAATCTTTCCAGCACTTCAAACGGTTCGTCAATAGGACACACGGTTCTCAAGTTATGGCCTCCAGAAGTTTGTACTCCTAAATAGGAAATATAAAATACATCAGACACATAACTAAGTTGTAAAAGGGAGGGACATGTATTGATGTGTGTTTTAACATGTCATAGAGCATCTAGATGGGAGATAAGGTCGACTACACTTTATTGGGTGGTTTTAGCCCATGGTTTTGTAATACCATTTGACTGTTTCTTGTATTGTATCTCCTATATATGAGGTGTATCGGATAGAGGTTGTGTGTAAGAGTCTTATGGCTATTGAGTTACCTTTGAATCTCTGATTAGTGGTACTCCTACAAAGACCTTTCTCTGCAAGTATATTGTAATCTATTTTGATTGCTAAATAATATATTGGGTGACTTTTGGAGTGTGGGGTTTTCTCCTGAAAGGGTTTTCCCCACATAAATCACTATGTTATGGTTTGAATGTTATTATGTCTATTTCTATTTTCTGTAACTGTTGTAATGATCTATAAAAAAATTTGTATTACCCTCCTCTCAAGGTTAGTGTAGGAAGTTGTTCCGCTACTTGACTTCCTTACAAATGGTACTTTGGGTGTCTGTGTTGGCACATTCATTCAACAAGGATAACTATGCTTGTGACTATCACACATACCTCGACCCTTGGTTCTATACGCATAATGGAGGGGTTCACTCCTTCTCTGTCATGTTCTTGTTTCCATAATGGGATATCAATCACACCTTGGCTCTTTATACCTTGGTTTACAAATCTCCATTGATACATAATAAGGCTCAATGATGATAACGTTGCGCTAAAAATAAAGGCACAAGAAGTCATGGTTTTATCTTTTCCAGTCTCTTGATCTCGTCCATAATTCCATCTCAAATCATTTCCTCACATTAACTATTTTATTTCTCAATCTATTCTATTCTTCACTTCTTACTAATTATTCCTCACTTTCATCATATTTCATTTTTCATCCATTATTCATCTATCATTTGTCTTATGTAGGATGTATCCTTTCTAAAACCAAATGTGATCATCTATCTTTGTCGTATACAGGATGTGTCCTTCTTGAAACCAAATGTGGTCATCTATCTTTGTCTTATACAAGATGTATCCTTCCTGAAACCAGACGTTTTGATCATCTTTGTCTTATATAGGATCTGTCATTCCTGATACCAAACTTGACCTTTATCCAATCAATCCAATCAGTATTCAAATTGCTCTAATTAGTTCTTCTATCCAATCAAACCCATTCATGTCATCAAACTAACCATTCTTTCATCTTTCATCTAAAATTCTTCTTCTTTCAAGAGATCATTCATGCCTTTAATGCACAAACAATCTCATGAGGGAGCATTACACCCTACTATCATCGAGGCATACAAGGGAAAAAAAAAATTAAAACTTCTTTGAAACAATGTTATTCCAACATTGTCTCAAAAAGGGGCAAATGTAGACACCTAAAAATGTCTCATCAATGACACGCCAATTATTCATCCTATTAATTAAATAATTCTTTAATTATTTAATTAAGCTAATTTATTCTTCTAAAAATTAATTTTAATCATCATTTCAACATCATTATTTATTCAATTTCTATCACCTTAATCAATTAATCATTTAGCCCTTTCTATATAATTAATTAAATGTTTGTTATTAAATTGATTGTGATTTAATACTTAATTAAATAATATTTATTATTTAATTCAATTCAATTTTAAATAATTAAATAATTTCTTTAAATTAATTAATTAACTAATTCATTCTTCTAATTCAAATTTCACCAAATTCCAATTTCATCAAACTTTAATTCATTACATGTGCATTTCACTTTTCGAAAGTCCAAATTCAAATAAAATGCAAATCAAAAGCAATTTCATGTCAAAATCCTATAGCACACATTGAAAAATCTAATTCCCACTAACTTTTAGTCTAACTAGGCAATCAATTCAGTCAATCAAGCAATTTGTTTAGTCATCTCCCCAGTTAACTCATCAATCACCTTTTTCAACTCTCAATCAGCTTTTTGGAACAAAGTAATCAATTTAGTTAACAAGCCAATCAACTTAATTCACTGATCAATCAATCGAGTTGACTCATCAATTAAATGAGTTAAATTCTCGATCAGTTTTGTCTCAAGCAATCCCAGCTATTGATCAATTCTATTCCAGAATGAGTCTCAATCATCCATTCTCATCCTCTAGAATCTATAAATTCAGCCCATTTCTCCTCAATTTTCTTTAGCCACTATCTCGAGAATTATTGTGTCTAATTTATGCAAGAATCCTAGCGCAACATTGAGAGCCACGCAATCACAATGATGAAGAAGAGCAATGGAAGCCTATTGGATGAACAAAGGGGGTGTTGATGCTTCATTTTATTGTTTTGTTGATTTGATTAAATTTCATTGTTATTTATGGATTTAGCTAGTTAGATTCAAGTTTTGGAGGTTAATTTGGTTAATCTAGCTTAATTATGTATAAAAAAATCCATAAAAACACTTCTTACTAATTACTCATCACTTTCATCATATTTCCTCTCTCTCTCTCTCTCTCTCTCTCTCTCTCTCTCTCTCTCTCTCTCTCTCTCTCTCTCTCTCTCTCACACACACATGCATAGGTATGTATATGTATGTACATACATATATACACATACTGTAAAGGGGAAAATTAGGTGACTTGGCAATTTGCAATAATGAAGGAGAAATCACCTATTTTCGCTTGGGGGAGAAGATGCCTTTACATTCAAAAGAGGGGTTAATTCTACTAGATTTAGTCACTAATTAGATTAGGATTGTATACTAAGTAGATTGATTGAAATGGAATACATTTGACCCTCTTTTGTAAGTTGACTAGTTGAATTAAGAAAAATTGTTGGAAATGAAGACAAATATGAGAAAACGATGAGCTACAGATTCAAGATTTCATTGTGCACTTGGATCTGAGAAGTTTGAGATGATTCGGAGCTGCTCTACGAAATTTCCAAACTTAGCAGGGGTTGTGTGCTCGGACAAAGATGCCCACCCTCTTGGTCCTCCGAACTTTCCAGGTGTCGAAAAGGGTTCTTTCGTCTCTGTAAATAAAGCTTAATTCCATAGGTACAGCTACGTACCTGCTTCCTGCACATAGAAGGAAAGGGAAATGTGTTGGGAATAGGGGTTTTCCTTTAGGTCAAACCTCAGTATTAGAATTAACCAAGTGGTTGAAATAATGTAATTAAAATGACTGAAAGTAGAAATCCTCCTCTTTGAGGGGATGTTGAATTGATTGAAAATGAAATGTTTATACCTCCTTGTGAAGTTTTTCTTGCATCCACATGGAATTATGACTTCATGAATTAGAATGATAGTCTCCTCTTCAATGGTTGAAATATTGACTCTACTGCTACTCCAAAGCTTGAAGGAAGACTAAAAATTCTTAATTGCTCTTGAATGCTTGATCTCTTAGATGCTTGAAGACCTCTTGTGTGTGCATGATAGATGTCCAAATGAGAGGGTAAATCCTCTTATATACTTGCCTATCCGATTAATTAATTAATTTTCTAACATAAGCCGACATGGAGGAGTGTTTCTCGCTCAAATTTGAGATGGGTCAAGGGATCCAATATAGGTCCCCTTTAGGGAGGACCAGGGCACTATGCCCTAGTCCTGCCCTATTTTGGGGTAGGATCAAGGTGGCAATGTGGTGCACCTTTGATCTGAATGATTTTTTTGACATGTGTGATCATAATCAAGTCTTTAATCAGGCCAAGGGATACAAACTGGTAGGGAGAATATTTATATCTCACACAAGTCCCACTCAAGTAAGGAAAAACTTCAACTCTCAACTCAAGCCAATCTCTGATCACACATTCACTCAAACAACTTCTGATTCAAAACACAAAACCTAATCACATAAACCCACTTAATTGGTTTCTCATAACTCTCATACCTTCCACTTGAAACACTATGACAACAACACTTGTTCTTCACCCTAAAAACTCAATCTAGGAATCTCACATCCCATTGTTCCCATCAAACATTTAATACTCACTAAACAACCGAACCGACATTAATTCTGATCACTGTCCTACTCACTGTGATCTTCACAAAACTTGAACCAATCCCTAAACTCTTATATTTATTCCCTTTTCAATATAAAGAATTTTCCCACACTCTTCCAATACCTATTAACTCATCCAAACACAAATCTTTACCTTTAACAAAGTTTAGTGGTTCTTTACTGTCAAAACAAGAAGTTGCTAGTCTTTTTGATACACTCGTACTCAATCGACTTTATCTCTTGAACCAGTCAATATTTATTCAATCACTCCGGTGAGATCCTTTTAAACTTGATTCTCACAAAAATCTATAAAAATGAGAAAAATCCAACGGCTAAAGTTGGAGATATTGCCCCCTCACAGAGACTGTATTTTCTATAATAGTCATTCATTCCCTTTCAACAAACCTTTCTCCCTCTCCATTCAAAACTCATGTCACCTACTTGCATGGTTGCCTGCACTTTTGGGTAGGTAATTTACACTCTTCCCCATCTACCTACCAAACATGGGGTTAGACCATACTTAAAATGAAAAGGATGTTACATTTTAAATGTCTCTGGTTTCTCTAAATGAGGGTTTGAACAGTAAATAAGAAACCAATGGATCTCTGCTAAAACTTAATGAAAATAGATTCCACAAAAGCCAACATATTATGGATTCTATGTTCTAATACATCATACAAATGGATCTTCAAAGACAATAACAAATAAATCATAAATAAATATTGCAACTATAAGTTTAACTGTTTAACATGGAAAGATGCAGTGAACTTTTTAATATTTTATTAAGAAGAACTTCATACATTGACTCCAGCCCCTTCCATTGGGCATTACATGCTTTTATAAACCTGTTCAATCCTCTAACATTGATAACCAACTTTCAACCATCCACAAACCACTTTCTAATCGGTCTAATCTACTGATTTTGTGTTGTCAAGTTGACAACTTATAAACTTTTAAACTTAGATAATTCCCCCCTTACATTCAAATGGTCAACATGAGACCTTACAAACATAGTTTATTATTAAACCCTTAAACTACCCATTAAACCCTTACAATTAGCCCTTATTGGCCACACTAGCCATATTGGCAACATTGACACAACTTGACACATTTGGATTCAAATTACTTTCAAATGGCTCTAACGGCCATAGTTACATCATGAAATGACCTTATAGGTCTTATTAAACTTCACATGCTCTTGGATCACTATGTGACCCTCATTGTGTTCCTTTGACTCCCAGGTGCTCCTACACCATACTCCCCTCCTTTGAAATGCTTCCAAGTCCCTTGGAAGTACCTGCAATAAAAAATATTAGAAAACGCAAAAAAAATCATTTTGACCCTGGGTTTTAATAGGTCAGCTTGGTTACAACTAAGCCTTCCTTGGACCTACGCTATCTCTTTCATCTTCACCTTTGTCTTACCATCCCTTGACAATGTAAACAATCCATGCTGCTCACTATTCTCCATTATGTCAGACATCTTAATCTTCAACGTCGTTGCTACACATATCTGCAAATGCACTAAGTGTGCCACCCAAAGACACTCCCCAAACTAGACTACATGCCACATCTCTACGCTTGGAGAATACACTAGTTCTTGAGCCTCCTCATGGCCCACCAACTCAACATTAGTCTCCTCTTCCACTAAGACCATATCAGACTTCACAATCTGAACCTCTCCTCCATGCCATTCCTCTTGGCATCCCAAGTCATCACTTACCTTCAAGGCTGCATCATGAGCCCCTTCATTACTCGCTGCCACAGTAGTAACATTCCTCTCTTCCATCAACAATTTCATTGTTGCTGCTAGCCTTTGCACAGGCCATACCATCCTCTTGTGCACCCTCAAGTGCCAACTCTTTGTTGTACCCTCTAGGTTTTCCAATTTCAACTTCATTTGTGCTTCCCTAAGCTCATCTTCCTTTCTCTTTTTCTCTGGTTCATCTTTAAGCTCCCTCAATCTTGCTTCATTTGCTTCTAAATCCCTTCTTAAACTCCTCAACTCATCTCATTTCTTTTCTTCTTCTTCTCTCTTCATTCTTTCTACTTCTTGTTTCCTCAACTCTTCTTCCTCTCTTTTCTTCTTTCCACCAAACATTAGTTCTTTCCACTTCTTGTAAGCACCTACTATCTCTTTCTCAGATTTTGTTAACTCCATCTTCACCCCTATATCCCAGACCTTTCGCTTGCTCTGATACCACTATGATAGGGAGCATATTTATATCTCACACAAGTCCCACTCAAGTAAGGACAAACTTCAACTCTCAACTCAAGCCAATCTCTGATCACACATTCACTCAAACAACTTCTGATTCAAAACACAAAACCTAATCACATAAACCCACTTAATTGGTTTCTCATAACTCTCATACCTTCCACTTGAAACACTATGACAACAACACTTGTTCTTCACCCTAAAAACTCAATCTAGGAATCTCACATCCCAGTTCCCATCAAACACTTAATACTCACTAAACAACCCAACCGACATTAATTCTGATCACTGTCCTACTCACTATGATCTTCACAAAACTTGAACCAATCCCTAAACTCTTATATTTATTCCCTTTTCAATATCAATAATTTTCCCACACTCTTCCAATACCTATTAACTCATCCAAACACAAATCTTTACCTTTGACAAAGTTTAGTGATTCTTTACTGTCAAAACAAGAAGTTGTTAGTCTTTTTGATAGACCCATACTCAGTCGATTGTATCTCATGAACCAGACAATATTTATTCAATTTCTCCAGTGAGATCCTTTTAAAATTGATTCCCATAAACATGTATAAAAATGAGAAAAATCCAACGATTAAATTTGGAGATATTGCCCCCACACAGAGACTGTATTTTCTATAACAGTCATTCATTCCCTTTCAACAAACCTTTCTCCTTCTCCATTCAAATGGTCAACATGAGACCTTACAAACATAGTTTATTATTAAACCCTTAAACTACCCATTAAACCCTTACAATTAGCCCTTATAGGCCACACTAGCCATATTGGTAACATTGACACAACTTGACACATTTGGATTCAAATTACTTTCAAATGGCTCTAATGGCCATAGTTACATCATGAAATGACCTTATAGGTCTTATTAAACTTCATATGCTCTTGGATCACTATGTGACCCTCATTGTGTTCCTTTGACTCCCAGGTGCTTCTGCACCACAAACACTAAGGCAAAGACTCAAATATGATCAAAAATTGTGAAGGGTGCAATTTTAGGATGCCACATTTTACCCCCACTTTAGCGGGAGTATGAGCTTACTGTAAAGGAGAAAATTAGGTGACTTGGAAATTTGCAATAATGAAGGAGAAATCACCAAATCGCCTATTTTTGTTTGTGTGAGGAATATGCCTTTACATTCAAAAGAGGGGGTAAATCCACTAGATTCAGTCACTAATCTGATTAAGACTGAATATTAAGTAGATTGATTGAAATAGAATATGTTTGACCCTCTTTTGTAAGTTGACTAGTTGAATTAAGGCTAAGTGCTACAAATGAAGACAAATATGAGAAAATAGTGAGCTACAGCTTTGAGATTTCATCATGCACTTTGATCTAAGAAGTTTGAGATGATTCAGAGCTGCTATGTGAAATCTGTCAAAAGTAGTAGGGATCGTGTGTCCGGACCAAGACGCCCACCCTCTTAGTCCTTCAAACTTTCCATGCGTCAAAAAGGGTTCTTCTATATATGTAAATAAAGCTTAATTCTAGAGGTACAGCTACGCACCTGCTTCCTGCATACAAAAGGAAAGGGAAATGTTTTGGGAATAGGGGTTTGCCTTTAGGGGTCAAACCCCAGTTTTGGAATTAACCAAGTGGTTGAAATAATATAATTAAAATGACTGAAAGTAGAAATCCTCCTCTTTCAGGGGATGTTGAATTGATTGAAAATGAAATTCTTATACCTCCTTGTGAAGTTTTTCTTGCCTCCATATGGAATTATGACTTCATGAATTAGAATGATAATCTCATCTTCAATGCTTGAAATCTTGACTCTATTGTTTCTCTAAAGCTTGAAGGAAGACTAAAAATGCTCAATTTCTCTTGAATGTTTGATCTCTTAGATGCTTGAAGACCTCTTGTGTGTGCATGATAGATGTCCAAATAAGAGGAGAAATCCTCGTATATACTTGCATGTCGGATTAATTAATTAATTTTCCAACATAAGTCAACATGGATGGGTGTTTCCCACTCAAATTTGAGATGGGTCAAGGGGTACAATTTAGATCCCCTTTAGGGAGGACCAGAGCACCATGCCTTGGTCCTACCCTATTTTGGGGTAGGATCAAGGTGGCAATGTGGTGCACCTTTGAGCTGAATGGTGTTTTTGACATGTGTGAGCCTAATCAGGTCTCTAATCAAGCTGGGGGGTGCAAACAATAAGGCAAAGACCCAAATGTGATTAAAAATTGTGAGGGGTGCAATTTTAGGATGCTACACATACATACACACGCATATGTATATGTATGTGTATCTATATACATACATACATATATGTATGTATATATATACACATATATATACATATATATACATATATATGTATGTATGTATGTATGTATGTATGTTTGTATGTATGTATATACACACACATACATATATATATATATACACATATACACACATATATATGTGTATATATATGTATGTATGTATGTATATACACACACACATATATATACATATATGCATACATATGTGTGTGTATATATACATACATCATACAAACACACACACACACACACACACACACACACATATACATACATAAATACATACGTACACACATATATATGTAGATATATATACATACATGCATGCATACATACATACATACATACATACATATTTAGATATATATGCATGCATGTATGTATATACATACATGTTTGTATATGTATATATGTGTAGATATATATGTATGTAGTATATATATGTGTGTGTATATACATACATGCATACATATATATATGCATACATACATACATACATATGTGTGTGTGTGTGTATATGTGTGTGTATATCTATATCTATCTATATGTTCACACACACACACATGAATCAGCCTGCATTTTATTAATTTCATGTATACCATGTGAATCGATCAAACACTCATTGGTGTGCCACAATGTGTAGGAGGGTGAAATGGGGAAGGGGCACCCACCATGGAAGGTGGTTAACCCTACTCCAAAGGAGGGTGAAGTGGTGGTAAAAGCCACCACCCTTTCCTTTCTTTAATTTCAATGGTGAGCACTATGTTTCCATCAAACCCCCACTTAAAAGGGAAGGTTACATTACATAGAGATCGATACATGTGACAAAGCATCAACCCATTTAATAATGCAAATGCATATGTGTAAACACAACCATACTCGTAGCAAATAAACATGGGTAAATAGTTATGTGGTATTTAGAGATAGAAACCTATTTGTTCAGGTAAATGATTAAAGATAACTAATCATAATTGACTAAGTATAATATTAAGGATGATTCGTAGTAGTATTTTATAGGATTGTTTATGTGTCGACTTTGTAATTAGAAGAGAAGCCACATAGTCTTAGTGATGGTGATGGGAGAGAGAGTGATGGCAATTTAGAGAACTTAATTATAGCATTAAGTCTCTCAAATTTATGTATAAATAGAAGATCTCTCTTGAAGAATGTCTCATCTCATCACATCCCATTTTTTTGACTCCATAATCTCTTTCCATTTTTCTTATTGTTCATTGTTTTCATTGTTCTTCATTAGTGAGAGAAAGAGGATAGTTCAAGTATTGTGAGAAAGTAGGCTAGTTGTTATCATTGAGAGCTTGTGAATTTCTATGTTAGTAGATAAGTTGTGAAGCTAGCATGATTGTGAGAAGGAATTAGTATTGTGTGAAAGCTATAAACCAAGCATGAGTATTCTATCTTTTCTTTTATATTGTGTTATGTATGTATATAGAATAAATTATTGTAGAAGCTTAATTAAAGAAATGATTGAGATTGTGTTACTTGTAGAATATGCATTCTTGAGTTGATAAAAAATTAATATTTATGAATAGATTTGTGTACATGTATGTAATAGCTAAAGTTAGAGCTATGCTAAGGTGAGTATCTCTAATATATAGGAATGACTAATTTGGTTAATCTTGGGGTTAGGTAAATCCATGGATGGGAATAACCTACTTAGTCTTTCTATTATTAACCTTATGGGAATGATATGGGAATAGAATAAATTGTCAGTATACCAAATGGAGCAATGAAGTGGGTGGACATACGACTCACACTCAAAGTAGTGGGTGATGAATTCTTTGGCCAAAGTAGTGTAGGTTGCCACTGTCTACATTGTCAGTTCACTATGATCCAGGTTTACATACTAGACAAGGAACTTCATACATGTAGGTTGTAGCCAATGTATGGTAGCTCTAGTTATGTAGGACACAACACTATGCTCATACGGCTATTAATTTAAGGTCACCAAACCAATCTCTTCGTCAAAGGGTTGGGTCACTTCTATTAGAAGAGGTATGGGGTACTATAAAGTCTTGATTGGGTGGAAAAGCACTTGAGTGTGTTGGGATCCAAGAACACTGAGAGTGGGGGTGAATTATTGTTCTGCCGGTAAGATAAGATTTTATCTTTTTATACCATACACATATTATAGACACCTAAAATTGTCCAATCTAATTAAATAAATATTATTTATTTAATTATCTAAGCCTAATTCTTATATTAATTAAATAAATCCTTATTTATTTAATTAATTCATTTATCCTCTTCTAGCCTTATTTCTCATTTAAATAAATACATTTATTTATTTAAATTATCCTTTTCCTAAATTAAATAAATATTCTTATTTATTTAATTATCCCACTTCTTCTATTAATTAAATAAATCTTTATTTATTTAATTAATTCATTAGCCTTTTCTACCTATGACACATGTCATTCATCTCTTAATTCATACACTACCTACCGCTTTCATTATTTTATTATTTCTTTTACCTACCCTCTAATCATAGCCAACCTCCTTTTACACCTCTCAATCTTATCCCTCCATTTCATATCGTGTCTTCTAGATAAGGAGATGCTTCCTTCTTTATCAAACCCTAACTACTTGATCAATTTGACTACACTACGATCCTACTTGCAACCACATTCCGTTCTTTGTTGAGCTCTTGTGCATATAAAATCTGAGAGCAAATATATCAAGCAAGATCAATGGAGATAGGAAGAATGGAGATCAAAACCCTATTGGACATGTGATGGTATAATCTTTGTGCTTTCATTTGATTTGCATTGTCTTAGGTAATCTTCATATGTTATGGTGGATCTTTGTTGTTGTTAGGCTAGGGTTTTGTGGTTGGATTCATTTAGCCTTTCAATATTGTTATTATTGTTATTCATTTTCACCATATACATTTTGGCACGCCCGGTGGGACTCTTGTCCCTTTTTGCATTTAACATCTTGTTGCAGATTTTGTATTTTGAAGTTGCAGATCTGACATTTTCGACAATATTTTTGACATTTCTACGTCTGCGCACTTTCGGATCGCGTTTTTGATTTTCTGGCGCATCTGCGACATCTTGGATCGCGTCTATGTTATTGGCATCTTTTTATTTTTGTAGGTTCCAGGAAAGCGCGTCTGGGTTTTAAAGCCATGTCTGAGTTATTTTTAGACGCATCTGTGTCCTGGAAGCACACTTGTGTTATTCGGGCACGTCTGTGCT
The DNA here is from genome assembly GCF_030272615.1 of Cryptomeria japonica. NCBI lineage: Eukaryota > Viridiplantae > Streptophyta > Pinopsida > Cupressales > Cupressaceae > Cryptomeria > Cryptomeria japonica. The sequence continues at coordinate 114,993,287 of NC_081415.1, read as the reverse complement.
TCACAGAACCACGTCTGTGTCACAGAAGCACGTCTATGTAGAGGGTAACTACGTCTGTATTCACCAGTTTTGAATTTCGCATTTTTCATTGATTCAGTTTTTTGGATTTTGCATTTAGGGTTTCAGATTTGGTTTATTTTGAGCTAACATTTTCAGATCTAGCTAACAAAATTGGTGCAGCTTGTCTTGAAGGTTAAATCGTTTGGTTGAAGGCCCCTATTTTCACAAAGTCTTTTGGGTTTAAAATTTGCCTAACTTGTGTGCTTGCAGGAAGGGGTGATTATTTCAAACAAATCCAAACTACTAACAACTCTTTGTTGCAGGACCTTGGCAAGGGTTTTTTTTTGGATTTTTATTGTGTACCTTGTTTTCATAGACTAGCAAACACTTCAATTGGTGCACTAAAATTGAATCATTGTCTTTTGTGTCTTGAGCAATAGGCTCTTTTTGTTTAATCTTTAGAGGGTCTGTCTTCCTGTGTGGTCATTAGGACTACTAGTGAGAAGAGAACGACCCAAGTGGTAGCAAAAGAAAAGCCATCTTCTTCCAAACCACTATAAATAAATGTATTCATGGTGAAAACTATGAATAATGTGTGCTGATTAGTTCATACTGCACTATGTCTCCCCATAAACTCGTTTGATCAAATTTATTTGATCAATTGTAGGGCGTAACCCCTACCGACTGGGAGCCTTCTATATTTACAAAGCTGAAAGTGCTGCATGTATGGCCACACGAGCGGATGCCCTTACTAGCACCATTTTGTTTTAGAAGCCCAAATCCTTCTAGTTGTTGGGGCAGGAGGTTGGACCTCTGGTAGCGGCCCACACACATACGGTTCTTAGTAGAGATACAAAGTTTTCCACGGGGAGTTTTCGTGGGGACTGATGCTTGGCTGACCTGCGAAGTGAGTGCTGAGGGTGGAGCCAGTGAGGTCAAGCATCTAAGTATCCGCTCTGAATAGCGTAGCCTCGGGGGTAAAACCCCATGTGGGATCAACAACTATTGTCTTGGCCAGCCATAAGAATTGTGCTTGACTTATTTTAAACATTCAAAACATTCAAGACCAAATAGCAAAACATTGTGTCTTTTGTGTCTTCAAGTGTATGCAAAACATTTTTACATCAAACAACACACTTTCTTGGAGTCATTTTGGAGTCTAGACACTTGCAAACATTGAGTCCTCCTCAACATTGTGTCCACTTGTCACGAAAAACAGTCAAACATTCAGATTTTGGTCACAACAAAACAACTTCACAGATTGGAAAAATTACACAAAATTTACAGAAATGCGTCTGTGTCAGGCATAATAGCATCTGTGTTGTCTAGCCATGTCTGTGAAGGGCAAAAACGCGTCTGTGTCCACAAAAAGAAATCAACATTACACTTTGCAAAAAAATCACAGAGGCGCATCTATGTTAAACAGAGCAGCGTCTGTGTCAGGAAACCGCGTCTGTGAAGTATACAAGCGTGTCTGTGTCTAGAATTGAAAAACTGTTACAGTCCAGCAAACAACACAGTCAGTTTTGGAATTCTTGAGCTTCCTAGGTCATCTCTCTAGGGTTTCATTTAGCATTCAACCTGTCCTTGGGTCTCACAAAGTCCATCATTGCTTTACATCTCACATTACATTCACAATTGTCTAAACTTGAGTCAAAAGGTCACTTGCTTGTCCTCATCATACTTTGTCAACACACTACATACAACAACACTTTGCTAAGTGGTCCCTCATCAAGGTTTCTTACCTTTGGGTCTCATTTGGTCTTACTTAGAGTCAAGGTCAACTTACCACATCAAGAGAAACTATCCTCTCTTTGGAAGTCACACCTACTCTACTACATACATACTTGGTCTTACACTTTGGACATTGCAAGTACACTTTAGATTCATTTACATTCCATCCAACTCTTAGTCTTCCATACTCTTTCCATTTTTCATCTAGTCTCACACATCTTGGTCAATACCTAGTTCATGGTTGAAACCCATCTTCAAAAATCTAGGAGAGAAACTAAAGAGGCTCAAGAGTCCACAAACATGAGTTCTTATGAGTATGACAATGATATCTTTTTCAATTCTGATCATACTACATTACCTGACATGGATGCCTATAGAAACATTCCAAATGTTGAGAACATGGACACTATAAACAACAATGCTACACAAAATGACAATGTGGACAACTTTTCAGTACATTCAGCAGATGTGGAAGAATCCATTATGAATCCCCATTTCAATCGATTGGTTGAGGAAATAATGAGGAGGGATAGACAATACTTCTTACAAATGATGGCACAAAGTGGAACCAAGATACCTCATGATTTTGACATGTCTCAAATAATGGAAAATCGACCTTTGCAACAACCGCACTCCAATATGGATCAAAGGAGACCTAATAGTGGAGGAAATAGAGGACCACACATGGTACCTAAATCACCATTAGCTTTGCTTCAAAAACTAGAGGTCCCACATACACATGGTCAAACATATGATACTTACCTTCGTAGACCATTATGGAAGTCTTATGCAAAGAAATATGCTCAATCACATATCAATGCTAAGGATCAACCACCACAGCAATTGGATATTCAAAGGCATGCTCAAAATTTGGATACAAGGAAACCCCGTGTTAAATTTGGGGGCAACACATTAGAACATGACATGCCTGTAGAGTATGGCATACATGGACAAAATAGATATGGGGTTCCTCAACATGAATCTATACCAAGTGGTCCACATACACAACATTACTACAGACCTCCTCCATATGAACATGTGTATGATCAATATCATCCATATATGCAACATGCTCCTCCTCCAATTGGTGCCTCAAGCATGGGGTATGGTCCAAGAAGTCGATCTCCACCTAAGAGCAATTTGGAGCAACAAATTAGGGACTTACAAAAGAAAATGGAGGACATAAATACACCAAATCCAACATACACAATGAGAGACATATGTCCTTATCCATTTGACAAGAGCATTCCAATGCCTCCTTTTCCTACACACTTTGTGACGCCTAAATTTGATAAGTATAGAGGAAAAGGGGATCCTAAGGCACACATAAGACAATTTTTCAAAGCTTGCATTGAGGTAGCAGCAAAAGAGACATATTTGATGAGATTATTCCCACAAAGCTTAGGCGATCAAGCTATGGAATGGTTCTCCCAACTTCCACCCAGAATTAAGTCATGGGGTGACCTAGCAGAGGCATTTATTCAACATTTCTCCTATAACATAGAAACAGACATATCAGTCACTACTTTGTGCAACACCAAGCAAAAAGACGGAGAGTCTTTTGCATCATTTTTACAAAGATGGAGAAATCTAGCTAGCAGATGCTCTTGTGAAATTCCACAAAAACAAATGGTAGAGATGTTCACACAAAATGTTAACAAAGACATTGGCTATGATCTAAGAAAAGCTTGTTTGTCCACTTTCAAGGACGTCATTGAAAAAGGCTTAGCGACGGAAAAGGTCCTAATTGAACAAGGAGTCATTAAGATATTCAAGGAAAACAAGAACATAGTCAATGATGGTGTTGTTGATGCCAACACAGTGCGACCCAAATTCATTTTTTCTGGATCAAGTTCTACAAACAATCAAGTGAATACTCAAACAACTTCTAGATCATGAAGGAAGTACACTCCATTGGGAGAACCACTTGAGCCAGTTTTCAAAAAGCTAGTGGCAAACAAGGTAATCACTATTCCAGATTTTCCTCCATATGAGCCAAAGGTTAAACCAAAATTGGTGGAATGATGATGAATATTGTGAATTTCATAAGAGCAAGGGTCATAAGACAAGAAATTGTCATCGACTGAAGAACATCATACAAGATCTCATTGATAGAGGTGACATTGAGATTGAGGGACATTCCTCCAATCAAGAACATGAGATGTTTAAGGAACCATTCCCAAAACATGACAAGGGAAAAGCTAAAGCCACAGAGGATCAAACCAATTATACCAGAGCATCTTATAACTATGATTCAACTATCAATCACATCTCGATGGACAATTACGTCTCTACTATTATCATCAAGGACAAAGAGTCCGAGAATTCTACTCAGAGACCCAAGATTGTCCTAAAAGGTATTGGATCTTCTTCCGAACCTACCTCTGAATGTCATGTTACAACTCGCCGAAGTAAATTCACTATGCAAGGTGCTCTAGCTAAAAACACTGCTTCCTCATCAACCAAGCCTGAGTACGATCTTGTAGAACAATTAGGGAAGACACCCGCGCTTATCTCAATCCTTGAGCTCTTACGCATATCCCCCGTACATAAAGCTATTCTTGACAAAATCTTGAGAGACACCGTCGTTCCTACTGATCTGAATGTGGATCAGTTTCAAGCCATGGTGGGATACCTTTCCATTCCACACTCCCTTACACTCACAGAAGCCAATGACACCTCCGTAAGTCAGCCACATAATGCACCATTACACATTGAAGCCTTCATACAAAAACATAGAATCAAACGAGTCCTGATAGATGGAGGAGCAGGTCTAAACATTTGTACATTGAGCACAATTAAACAATTGGGATATTCTGACAAAGCTGTGAATTCTACAAATCAAATCACCATCAAGGCATATGATGATGAAGAGCGTTCATCTTAGGGCACAGTCACCTTACCCCTCAGAGTTGGGCCAGTTACAAAGGATGTGGTTTGTCAAGTCCTAGATCTAGATCTCACATACAACATACTCTTGGGACGTCCATGGATTCATGAGATGAGCGCAGTCCCATCTACATATCATCGATGTATCAAGTTTCCACACAACGGAGTTGAAGTGATCATCAAAGTGGATCCAAATCCATTCATATATTGCAACAATCTATGACCTCAATCAGAAATAACAATACTAGTCAATTGAGAGACTATTCCATCTTCATCATACGTGGATCAAAAATCCTTGAAAGCTTCTACATCAGAACAAGTAGAGCACAAAGAAAATTTCAAGTTTAAAGACATGGGATGTGGTGAGTATATCTTTCATGTTGATCAACTCCCACTATTTGCTAACACATTCAGTCAACATGAACAATCTACAAACAATTTGCAATATCAAGGAATTGGGTGTGAACCACCTAGTGTTGTGGCTACTAAGTCTGAATGCAAATCTCCTCTAGTGGTGCAAGCATCTCTTGATATCAGTAGTCCTAAGAGTGGTTCCTGCGAAGAATCTATTGAGCGTATCACCAACCCTCTTGAGAACTCACATAGCTTTACCATATCATCTGCTCATTCCATTTCCACTCCTCTCCCAGACTTGGATCAACAAGAATCACAAAAGCCCTTACTAATTGGGGATCAAAAATCAAGCGTTGAAAAGAAAAATCTAAAAGTCAATAATAAAGAAAAGTCCTTTAGTCCAAATCAAAATCAAAAGCTATTGGACTCTGCAAAAATCAAAATCAAGGATAAAAATCCTATGAAGCAAAAAGAGCAAGAGTTGATCTCCCCTAATATCAAAATAACTGGGGGCAAAAGTTCTACAATTTTAAGTCAAAAAGCATACTTGTTGATCCTAAGTCTCCATCATGCTATCCTACTTTCATTTCTTTTCACAATCATAAGCCTTCATCAATCATCCACTTGTTTCACACATCCTTTCCCTTCTGGCGATACATCATGGACCTTTAATGGAGCTTCCTCAAGGGACTTTGTTATCAGGGATGCCCAAACTTCTTCAGGTGACACGCATACGGGCCTGTGTAGTCCACACATTAGTAATTCTATCTCAGTTCCCTTAACAAGGAAGACAGTCGCTCAAGCTACATATCATTCAGTCAAGGAACAATGCAGCTACAATCACAAGGTAAAGCCTCACACATTTGAGGTAGGTGACTTGGTTCTTAGAGAAAATCCCAAAAATCAGCAAGACAGAGAGAAGAAGGGCAAGTTCGAACCAAATTGGCTTAGTCCTTACATCATTATAGCAGCATATGGATCTGGGGCATATCAGCTCTCAACTACAGAAGGTGAACCTTTGGAGGATCCTATCAACAACATGCACCTTCATAGGTTCTACACATAGCTCTTCAAAGTATCCTATTTCAAAAAATACAAAAAAAATCAAAAATTTCAAAAATACAAAAAAAAATTTATAAAACAAAAAAATCATTACTTGGTGAAAACCTAGCAAACAGGTGCCTTGTGACACAAAAAACATTGAAAATTTGAAAAAAGTAAAGAGAAATAATTTCGTCCAACGGTGAAAACCACTTCGGTGGCACCTTGGGCAAGTACCATGGTGAAAACTGGGTCACCAGTGCCATGCGTAGAGACATTGCTCCTCCCTCCTTCAGGATTCTCTTTCGTCATTTCACTTTGCACACACTCACAACCTATTCATTCATAATAAACTTACCCATTCCCATCATGGCTTGTTATTGATCTACCCAAGATTGGTTAGCCATTCATAATAAACCATCCCTTTTCATCCCTTTCCATCCATAATAAATCAGATCCTATCTGTGGCTAAGGCAAATCCTACGTCTAGTAATGGGTGTGGAACTAAGAACATAACATGTTTCGAGGAGTACAGTTTCTTCTAGCTTCCTTCAGTCTATCCGCGCACAATCCGCAATAAAGCAACATTTGCATCACAAATCCGCAATAAAATTTCATCTTCTCCGCAATAAAGTATCAGTTTCATGGATTCAGTCAGTTTTAGATGAAACACAGTAGCAACAATGGGCTTCAACAAATCAAATCTTTCAACAAACTTAGACAACATTATGGTTCAGTTCTATCTATCCTTTTTGTGAAAGTAAACATTGTGACCACAATCAAATAAGACTTATACAAGTGACAAGAGACACAAACTTGAGGACTATAGTGGATGTTGGTGTCGAGTCTTGGTTTTCTTTTGATTTTATCTTTTGGTGACATGTCTTTTAGCTTTTTTGGGATGTCTCTGACTAGAGATTCTATCTCCAGGATGTCTTTGACTAGAAAGGCGAGGATGGGGTATCGTCACCTATTTGTATTTTCTGTCTGTGGATTGTCTCTTAGTAATGCTATGACTTGTCCAAGGATATGAGGATACTATGAGTCTAGTATGAATTGGGGCATTCCTTGTTTGTGACTATCTTATCTCCATGCAAACAGGCACAATGACTTTTTCGGTCGAACATATGCCTCGATTGTCATAACCTACTTGCCCTAATAAAGCTCAATGATGATAACGCACAAGAAGCTCTTTCACTTTCATATCTTCTATCTTCCATCCCCCTTTTCTTGATTGACTTCCATCATCCTTCTCGAGTCCACGTAGCCTACTATCACATGACTGAGTATAATGACACACCAAAAACATTTGCATTTCATGTAGTTGTGCCTACATTACCACATATAAGCATTTCATAAATACATATAGATATCACAACTGCATCACATCCTGCACACAACACCTGTTAGCACAATTTACATTTGCATTATCATATTCATATGCATTACTTACCTTCACATTTGCATCATGCATACACATATAAAACATAAAAGAACAAAAATATATTGCATTGCATCATATACATATTTGCATCCATATCATAAGCATCACATAAGAACATCTCATCACATAGGTACACATGCATATAGCTACCGCAAAGATGAATCATCTCATATATATATATATAAAGTGTCATGATACAATGATGTCAAAATCATATGGCTACAATCACCCACAAGTGTCTACATCATCATACAAAATGGTACAAAACTGATACAAAGGAACCCACTGATAACTCCTGCCAACACTATTGGTAGTGCTAATCTTGTCCATGTCATGGTATCCCATGCCACTTGTCCCACCCTCATCTCCAGTCTCGGATCCTAGAACACTCGTCTAAGGGCATCCCTATCTCCGTCTCGATCGTACAAAATCAGCTCCTCATCAATTGGTATCCGCATAATCCTGTATACATCCTCCAGGGTGACTGTCATCTCACCCATCGGCAAATGGAATGTGCATGTCTCGGAGTGCCATCTCTCCGCCAGCACAGTCAACAAACCCATGTTTGCCTGAAACTCAGGCACATATAGCACATGTCTCAAACCCATCTCCTCGATGGCAGCCCTATCCTCAAACGACAACTCAGGTCGCAACCTCTACGTCGACGGGAATCTCTCCCGTGACTCTAGCATCGGCAAGTACTCCTGCAGTCAAACAAATCAAATCATGTCAGTCATAGTGGCATTCCCTGTTTATCACAAAACGCTACTTTTTATCTAAATGCGTATGCCTATCTACCCTAGTGACACTCACTGTTCATCACAAAGTGTTGCTATCTATCCTAGTGACACTCACTGTTCATCACAAAGTGTTGCTGATTATCCTAGTGGTACTCCTTGTTCATCACAAAGTACTACGTGTGTTGCACTCCCTGTTCATCACAAAGCGCTGCTCACATTTGCACTCCCTGTTCATCACAAAGTGCTGCTCATATTTTAGTACTCCCTGTTCATCACAAAGTACTCTATCTTGGTACTCACTGTTCATCACAAAGTGTCTTGATCTATCCTAGTCTTCCCTAGAGGACCTGCTTGAGTGTATCCTCTCAACAACTTATCCAATCGACAGCGTATGTTTATCACAGAACTGCCGATTTGACCTAGAAGATGCAAATTTATACTTTTCAAACGTAAACGCGCCTACATGACATAGACGTGCCTGGCACAAACACAGACACGCCTAGCAGACACGGACACGCCTAGCAGACACAGACGCGCCTGGCACCAGACGCGCCTGGATATTTTTTGACACTTTTTGGACCTTAGTCTAAGCACATTTATTACCCTATTCGACATGCATTAATGACAAAATTAAATGTGTCAAAGTACGAGGAGGTTTGGCAGTACTTACCGGCTCTCCTGCCTCTACTGGCCTCTGGAATCGACGAACGCGATCGAATCTATGAGTGAAAGCCATCGCTGCTGACTACTCCTGCTCTATTTTCACTCTGCAATATGGTCTTGTGGATGTGTAGATGACAATGAGGATGTATTTTCACCCGTGGTCTATCTTATAGCCTACCCTAGCCCTCGCCTTCATTTTTCGAGTCAGTCTTCATTATCCCGTGACTTTGTCACTTTATCCGGTCAGTCCATTCTATCCTGTCTTTCTTATCAAGAGATTGTCTGCAATCTTTTCAGATATTTTCATCCAATCTCTCGAGGGGGCATATCATTCCCATCCTGGGGCAACTCTGTATCAGTTCATCTTATTTTCTTTGAAACAACGCGACAAGCCGCATTGTCTCAAACAGGGGCAAAATGTAGACACCTAAAATTGTCCAGTCTAATTAAATAAATATTATTTATTTAATTATCTAAGCCTAATTCTTCTATTAATTAAATAAATCCTTATTTATTTAATTAATTCATTTATCCTCTTCTAGCCTTATTTCTCATTTAAATAAATACATTTATTTATTTAAATTATCCTTTTCCTAAATTAAATAAATATTCTTATTTATTTAATTATCCCACTTCTTCTATTAATTAAATAAATCTTTATTTATTTAATTAATTCATTAGCCTTTTCTACCTATGACACATGTCATTCATCTCTTAATTCATACACTACCTACCCCTTTCATTATTTTATTATTTCTTTTACCTACCCTCTAATCATAGCCGACCTCCTTTTACACCTCTCAATCTTATCCCTCCATTTCATATTGTGTCTTCTATATAAGGAGATGCTTCCTTCTTTATCAAACCCTAACTACTTGATCAATTTGACTACACTACGATCCTACTTGCAACCACATTCTGTTCTTTGTTGAGCTCTTGTGCATATAAAATCTGAGAGCAAATATATCAAGCAAGATCAATGGAGATAGGAAGAATGGAGATCAAAACCCTATTGGACATGTGATGGTATAATCTTTGTGATTTCATTTGATTTGCATTGTCTTAGGTAATCTTCATATGTTATGGTGGATCTTTGTTGTTGTTAGGCTAGGGTTTTGTGGTTGGATTCATTTAGCCTTTCAATATTGTTATTATTGTTATCCATTTTCACCATATACACATATAAACCGGTAAACAAATAAACATATGACTTAAAGAAAATAAACCATCCACATGAATGAACAACATAACACATAGAATCTATACATGGAAAACCTCAACGAGGAAAAACCATGGTAGGATTTGTGACCCACAATATCAGTTCACTGGCCATATGAAAATATATTACATATAATGGGGGCCTGCACATGCAGGAAGGCACACTACTCATCACTAAATAGTCTCACTGACTACAAGCTTCTATTGAAGTAAAACAATGAAAATGAACTCACAAAATGCATCTGCTATGCCAAATAGAGTTTCGGTTCTAGCTCTGCTCTATACCAGTTCATAAACCTTGAACACTACTACCGGTATCACCTTCCCTCTAAGAATGTCTTACAAAACATTTATAGATCATTGCATGATATAACATTCACATACAAATGATCTACATACATATTCTTCGCATGAACAGTTCTGCTATTATTCTCCTATGTCACACTATCCAAAATGACCTAGCAGACTGACCTATATACCCTTACAAACAATATGCCTTATGTTAGCTTACAATACATTACAAAATATATTCAATGTCGGCTTTGACACTAATTACAAAATGATTTTCTAAATAAATCTTCATTGATGTCAGCTTCCTTGAAGTACTTGATGCCGGTGTTAGTGTTAGTGTCAGTGCCACCCTGGATACTCCAATATCGGTGTCTGTTGGTAAATACCTCCTAATGTCGATATATGACTTCCATCTGATCTTGTTGCCATCAATGACAACAAAATGAATCTGATGAGTGTCAATTGCCAAAAATTTCCCCCTTTGGCATTGATGCCAACACTCATGTGAAAAATGGATTCCCTGTCGATTCAACTGAAATATGCTCCCTTAAGCAATACACCCCTTCTAATATTCTGATGTCCTTCCCATATGTTCCTGTCTGATATTTTTCACATATATACACTCCCCCTTTGGCATCAATGCCAAAGATTGGTGAAAGAATTGAAAGAATTCAGAACAAAAGAATGAATAAATACTGTTTGTTTTACCGGAGCTTGACTAACTTCCAAATTTTTGAGCAAGCCTTATCTAGCAACTATAGGTATGTATCCCAGCCGGTTTTGAAAGTTTCAAATATAGATGCTAGTCCACTTAGTAAGTATGTTAGTGTTTCCATCTCTTTCACTTTTGTCGGTGTGGGTTTAGTAATCATATCCATACACTCTCTTATATGTACACCCAGTGAATCCAATCTGGGACTCACCAATCCTCTAAGATTCCTTGCTCCATGAATGATTTTATCTCTCTCCTTCTCAAAAGCATAAATTTGGTTCTCCAAGGACAGAATTTGTCCATCAATAGAAGTTGTCAGTGAGGTTAATCCATCAAAATAATTAGCAATATTTGCAACCTTAACATGTAATTCCTTTAATCTACTATCTACATTTGTTGTAAGAATTTCTATATTACAACAAACCTTATAGATATTTGTACATTGTTTCAAATAATTCTCAATAAGAATGAGTTTAGCTTCAATTTCCTTTTTCTCTGTTTCAATGATCTAGTCAAAGGTAGCTTTCTTAGCCACAGTAAATCTTTCTAATGCTTGTCGGTCTGATATCTGCTGCAGTGATTTAAAATTGTTAGATATGCGCTCTGTTAGTGTTTTAAGCTTGCTGGAAGGGCTTGCTTCATTCTCAATTTGACAATCAGGGATTAATTTATGCAACACTATAACCGATTGATCTATTATTCCCTTATCTACATATCCCTACTTTAATAGTTTCTGAGTAGCCATCATCATTAACTCAGTTGGACTCATCTCAGTGACTAGTTTTTTCTCAACTTGTGAAGTGTCAATTGCCAAAACCTTTGTCGGGGAATCAATATGAACTATTGGTGTAGACTCAATTCCCTTTACCTTATCTTCTTTAGCACTGGTGGCTTCACCACTTGGTGCAGTGTCAATTACTATCGATGGAGTATTATCCACAATATTCATAGTATCATGTACATTGCCTTGCTAAAAAATAGTTTGTGCTGGTACAGACTGTACACTTTCCTTTTCTGTCGGTTGTGTTTGTATATCTATAGTTACTATTGGTTTAGTCAAAATTGGAGTTGAACTTCCCAAAATACCTTTCCCTTTTGATTTATCTGGAATGGTGGAAGATGTTGCCTTAACAAACTCTTCATGAGATGTAAGAAAGTCTGGATTCTTCTGGAAGAATTTTTTCCAACCCTCACTAGTCTCATTTATCACCTCATTAACTCTACCCATCATTAGGCTTATTTGCTAGGGTTTACTACTGAAAATTGTCCTATTAGCAACATTAATACATCTCTTCATTTCATAATTACTAATAGCACAACATAAAGTCAAAAGTTCTACCTCTTTGATCTCCCTATCTCTCTTGACTATGTCAAGTCTTCTAGCATCTAGTTTATTGTACAATGACAAAGGTATTTCCATAAAAATTTCTACTAAGGGTTTCTTATAGATATCTATATGCAACAAAATTACCTCTTCTATCTCATTTTGCTCACTTTCTTCTAAATCCTCATAATACATAGATACATTTTTCAAAATTCCATCCTTTGTAAGTTCATCAATTAATTCAGCACATGTCATTTTGGTCTTACCGTACTCAATATCATCACACTTCTTTTTGCTTGGAGTTGTCAAAGTAGATGTAACTGGTTTTCTCTTTTGTATAGGCTTCCTTGCTAGAGGTGGTGGTGCAGTAGGTTTACTTGCCTTTCTAACAAGACTCCTCCTAGGCTCCACCTTCTTTTGCTCTATCGGTGGCTGATCTACTTTCTTCCTTTGTACCCTTCTAAAAGCTAGAGGTTCATTGTCCTCAAGGTTAGAATCAGAAGTGATGGTAGAAATGTAAGCTTCAGGCTTCTTTACTTTTGCAATACTAGCCACTGTCGGTTATGCTACTGGTTTGGATCCAGAACCCAGTTGAGTGTTTATCTTATGAATTACATCTTGTATATATGTAGACATCTTATCTATTTTCCTCTCCCTTCTCTTCCTATTGAAACTAGTTTTGACTTCAAAGGCCTTCTCTTTTGTCATGCCAAAATTCTTTGTTTTATCATCCATTGGGGCATCTAGCAACATTTTTGCATAGAGGTCCAGATTGTTCTCATCCACCTCATATTCAAGTTTTGTAACCCATATGGTCCTTGGTTCAATTGCTTCCATGAGGGTTTCATCAGTCTTCACCATGAAATAGATATCAATGGAGTACTTCTCCACAATGTTCTTTGATAACCTCTCCCTTTGCCTCATGTTTTCTTAGAATGTTTTGAAATAACCCCAAAGTTTCTCATCTCCACCTGTACCAAGACCGGTGATTGCTTCCTTGATATGCCTACCTACCAGTACGTCATGAGCCAATGCTTCTTCCCTAGACCAAGTAGCTAATTCAAGAAGTAAAGCATTAAACAAACAATCAAATTTCTATATCTAAAAGTTCCTTTCTTAACTCCCTTGATCTTTCCAAGGTTTGACATCAATTCTCTCCTCAACCATTCACATAAATCATATTTTGCACCATTCCTCAGCATCTGATATGCAGCATGAATGCAAGAACTAGCAATAGAATTCAATCAACTAGATTGAGTTACCTTATAACCTATTATCATGCTTGCGAATTTCACATTAGTGTCAGTGATTGTGTTGATTCTCATTGATCTGCTATCATGAGTTGCACCAGTGAGCTTCTCAACCTCCGTGTTGGAAATTTTCTTGCCAGGTTCTTGTCTGACTTTGGGTAAGTCGGTGACTGCTTGAATAGCCTCCTTGGTGATCATGTAAGGTTGATCCATCTAGATGAACTCATTGTGAACCCTTCTTAGAACGTATTTGATGATCTCATCTTTAAATTCTGGTATGTATAGAATATCGGTTAACCCTAGATCCTCAATTGCTTTGTATTCTGGCTTGATGGTTCTGAAGTTGCCCAGTATCACGAATTAATACATGTCTTTGATTTCCTCTATGCCTAGATCCTCCAAGGTGCAATGAATGTATGCCCTCATATCTTCAACATACATCACGTCATTAGGAACCCTAGAAAATGCTCTCACAGAGTCTTCTTTCTTAGCAATCAGGGGAACCTCCTTGAATACGAGCCTCAGCCTATCCTTAACTTCAACAATGGTTGGATTTGCAATGAAAGTAGGAGCTGAAGATCTAGATGCCATTTTCAAAGAATACCTGAAAGTGAACGCCAATGGAAGATTGAGTGTTTCTCAGATAATTGCTCGAAATCCTTTCAAAATGCCTTTGCTCACTCTTAATTTGTCTGAAATTTTCCTTTGCTTCACTCTGAATGCTTGAATGCAGGGTGAGTGAAAATGAATCCACTTTCCCCTTTTTATCAACGAATAAACCCTAACCCTTCATTGTCATAAATGCTTCGCAATATACCCCACCACAAGCCAATTTCATAGTCTTATGTCGGGTGAACCTTCAACAATGATGAACTCAACTCTCCAAATCTCTTTTGATCTCCTCCAGAGGAATATGCAACATTTGCAATGAATTTGCCAACCCCTAATGCCTATGCCTTAGTTACCGGTGGAATTTCCTATTGATGCAGGAATGCTCTGTTCTACCGGTGGAGTTACCAGTGTTGTTGCATTTCCACTTGGTTCCTCAGATTTTCTAACCCATCTCTTGGTGTGATCTTGTTGTATTTCATCTACCTTTTTCTTTCCTTTCTCATTATCTTTATCATTGCTAATCGGTTGAGTCTTCCTTCTATAGTACTTAGCAATATGACCTATTTTGTTGCATGCATAACATGTAACATTATTCTTTTGAATTGCTTTGACATATCCGGTGTCATTCCTTGACCTACAATGATTAGCAAAATATCCAAACTTTCCAGATGCATGACATTTAACTTTCATTCTACAATCTTCTGATCTATGACCATATTTCTTACAATTTGTGCATTGACCGAGAACAGAATTGTAGTTTTGATATGCTCTATTTCTACATTGTTTAGCCATATGCCCAAATTTATTACAAGAAAAGCATCTACCATTGAATTTATAAGCATTAGATTTCCCTACTAGTTTCCTCTGGTTTAATGAGTTCTACATACTGGTTGTCTGAACTTCATTTGCAGTATCGAAGCTTTCACCTTGTACAAATTCAAGTCCTCTAGAATCGTCATTCTCCCTTTGTCTTTTCAATAAGTCATCCAACTATGCAGCACTAATCCTAATTTTGTCTTTTTACTCACTTGCAGTAGTCAGATCATCTCTTAGAGTAGTTATTTGTCTTTCAAGTTCTTGTTCATTGTTTCGGGAGTGTGCCAAATCAGTTCTCAACAGATTATTCTCATGAGTCAATCTACCACATTCATCAAATTTGTTCTTTAGAGATATAACAAGATTATCTTCCTTCTTCTTTCTATCCTCAATATATTTTGATAACCTCATAATCAGGTCTTGCATTCCATCCTTCATGAGCATGTTTGCTTGACTTAGTTATTGACATTGTTCCTTAAGTGCATTTTTCTCCTCATCATCCGGGTTTTGCAAAAGTTCCTTTCTCTTCACTTGAGCTGATGATAACCTTTCTTGCAGGACAAGAATGAATTCATTTGTAGAATTCAATTCATCTTGCAATTTCAAGTTCTTCATCCTTTCAGCATCATAATCCTCAAGAGCCATCTCAAGTTGCTTCTCCATAGCCATGTTCAATGATTTCGGTTTCAGGATCTTCCTCAAGCTATTAAACTTCTTCCGAGATACCAGGCTCTAATACCAATTGTTGGGATCCAAGAACACTGAGAGGGGGGGTGAATCAGTGTTCTGCTAGTAAGATAAGATTTTATCTTTTTATACCATACACATATAAACCGGTAAACAAATAAACATATAACTTGAAGCAAATAAACCATCCATATGAATGAACACCATAACACATAGAATTTATACGTGGAAAACCTCAAAGAGGAAAAACCACGATGGGATTTGTGACCCATAATATCATTTCACTGGCCATATGAAAAGATATTACATATAATGGGGGCCTGCACATGCAGGAAGGCACATGACTCATCACTAAAGAGTCTCACTGACTACAAGCTTCTGCTGAAGTAAAACAATGAAAACATACTCACAAAATGCATCTACTATGCCAAATAGAGTTCTGGTTCTATCTCTTCTCTGTATCAGTTCATAATGATGAATACTAAGAGGGGGGGGGGTGAATTAGTATGCCAAAAATCTTTGCACTAAAACACTTACACAGTCTAAAGATCAACCGGTAAAGCAGTCTAACAATCAAACCGGTTATTACACATACAAACCAAAATGCGAATAAAACATTCACCCACAAAAGCAATACAACCATAACACAAGATATTTGACATGGAAACCCAACTGGGAAAAACCACGGTGAGATGGAACTCAAAAGTCACTATCTGTAGAATAGAAACTAGACCGGTTAAGGTCTTACAATGTTCTTCACCAGAACAAATCCTGTTAGGAATCTCAATCTCTGTTAGGAGATAAGTCCGATTAAAGACTACCTTGTTAGAGGATTTTAGATTCACATGTGTGAACCACCTTGTTAGAGGATTTTACAAAGGCTTTGAAGCCTACCTAGTTAAGGGCTACAAACTTGTCAAAGATGTGAGTAATCAACAAGTGTTTGATCTATCTACTAGCACAAATTGCTTGGTTAGATCCAGTATTGCTCATAGCTAATGCATTCTAGCATTATTTCAGTCTCCTCTATCTCTCTCAGTTACAACTCGATCTTCTCTGATAAGATCGCTCTCCACTTCCACCTTAAACCCTAGCTCAACATAAACCCTATTCGCAACTTCATCAACAACTTAAAAAACCTAGACATGATGTCCTTTTAAAGGAATCTGATTTCATGTCGGTCTAATAGGATTACATTACAATTTCCTAGGTTCAGTGAATCTAGACATACTTAGTAACACGACACAAGAATCACCGTCAATGTGTCGGCACCATCAAACAATCGGTGGATTGGTAACTCTTCACAAAATGTCATTTGGTAACTCATCATAGAGTGTTACTGGTTCATACAAAATGCCAGTTGCCGGTTTGACATAAATGAAGACTGGTAAGAATGTGTTGTGCCGCTTTGCTTCCTCGTACTGCTTGTGATCTATGAACCGCTTGGGGTCGACATGCCGCTTCAGACCGGGAAACACATTCTGCAAAATCACCACTAGTCTAAATACTAGAATACAACATACCGGTTGGAACAAATACCGGTTGAGCATGAGCTCATACATATAAAGGGGAACTCAATACAAGTGTGTGTCCATCAATGACAATCACAACATAAACATCAAAAATGCCAACACATAAACCTTGAACACTACTACCGGTATCACCTTCCCTCCAAGAATGTCTTACAAAACATTTACAAATCATTGCATGATATAACATTCACATACAAATGATCTACATACATATTCTTCACATCAACAGTTATGTTATTATTCTCCTATGTCACACTATCCAAAATGACCTAGTAGACTGACCTATATACCCTTACAAACAATATGCCTTATGTCATCTTACAATACATTACAAAATATATTCAATGTCAGCCTTGACAATAATTACAAAATGATTTTCTAAATAAATCTTCATTGATGTCGGCTTCCTTGAAGTACTTGATGTTGGTGTCGATGTAACCCTAGATACTCCAATGTTGGTGTCTGTCGGTAAATGCCTCCTAATGTCGGTATATGACTTCCATCTGATCTTTTTGCCATCAATGACAACAAAATGAATCCGATGAGTGTCAATTGCCAATAGAGTGATACTCTTCTTCACGCAAATTTGAGGATGTATGCTAGCAAGGACATCTAGACCATTTGTTTCTCTTATATTTCATTAAGCTCATAGAAGCTTTGTATGTTTTCAAATATTCCTAAACTAAATTGAAGTTTGGAAAGGAAAATTGTAAATGCTTTCATATGTTTATGAATATGATAATGTATCTGATTTTTGATGCAATGGAAAAATTGAAATGGGAATTATTTCAAATATGCATCTTGTTTATGAAATGGATAAAGGAAAATTTTTATTACTTGTATGTTGGAAATTTATTTTATTCACTTGTGGGCTAAAACTCAGTAAATTGTATGGGTAGAACAATGAGCATGTTACAATATGGTTGTATGGTGGTGTAGCAAAATTCTAAAGTGCTTGTCTGATTTTTTATTTGGAAATCTTTGGTAGTATCAATAGTCAAAAGCCACATACTGTATTTTAATTATTAATATAATATAAAACTTTTTTGCTAATAAAAACAAATCACCATCACCCATTCTCAAAGTGTAAAACTTATTTTAGTTTAGCTTGGTACAATTTCCACAACTTTTCCTAGAGAGATTCTTCATACAAATTCAATAACATAAAACCAACCAAGTAAAACCCATTGGAAGTATGTGTTGTTGTGGTTGTCACTTATGTCAAACTTGTTATTTTGGATTGGTTTGGAATGTTTGTGGTGCAAAGTTATCTTGCTATGTTGATGTTGCAATTGTTCTATTGGTTGTTTCGGAAGTGTTCGGGTCTGAAAAGTGTTGTTGATGTTTTTTATTATGGTTATCTTTGTTGGATATAGTTTTGGTATCATGGATATGATAAATCTATGGTTCAAAAATATATTTCTGTTCTCTAGGCATTGTGGCATTATTTGTTGCTAGTTGTGATATTCTATGTTAGACCTATCCTTAGGTCCAAATATGATCTGTGGGAAATTGATTGATGTGTTATGGGTCTCATTGTAGTGTGTGGAGATTCGGATTTAAGTTATTTGCATTGGAGAGTATGTTTTGACCATTAATTACTTATATGGATGTGTAGCATGTGGATATGTTGTTGGTTATGTTCCAGTGATTGCAGATCGGTGAATTGATCTTTGGAAGATGTGTTTTTGTCCCCTATTTCTCCTAAGTGGATCACTATGTATCTTTTTGGTTGAGGAAGTATATTTTAGTTTAGGCCGAATTAGTTCAAGCTTTGATGATATATCTTGTATATAAGGATGAGTGTGATTGAGTTAAGTGTATTGTGATTAGGTGTGGAGTTTAGATGTATGATGTGAAGATAGTCAATGAGGTTCAGTGAAGAGTAGTGAAGAAGAGTTGTGTTCGAATGATATGCAAGTTGCACTAAGACTATGACAAAGATTTGAGATAGAGTGTTGGCAGTTGAGGTCCGAGTTGTGTGTGTTGATGTTGGTCACTTAATGCAAAGTTCAAGGACAACTTCATTATCAAGAGATCCTTCTTTTCATATCATTTTTTTATCTTGCCTCATGAATAGTTATCCTTGGTTTGCAAGTCAGGAGTACTGAGCTCTTTTTGTAATCTGATATACATAGTGGATATATTTTTGTGTGTAGGTTCTCACCGTGATTTTTCTCTATTTGGGTTGTCCACGTAAAAAGTCTTGGTGTTCATGTGTTGAATGTGTGTTGTTGTTTAATTGATTATGTGATGTATTATTTTTTTATTTAGACTGATTCACCCCCCCCTCTCAGTCCTGCCTTGGGTTCAACAAAACCTAATAAGGCTTCTTGCATTTTCATCCTACAATACCCAATCATCCAAAAATATTCGGGTCAAGTACCCTATATTCCTTTTTCCTTAGATTACCCTTCATTGATAACCAATTTGAGAATTATTTAATGGCCCCCTTGGTCAAAAAAATTCTTGGAATGTGTTTTTCCCCCTTTTGTTACATAGCCATGTACCTAAATTATATTTTTTCATCTAAGTAGATGGTGCTTCGATTAGTTCCTAGTCTTTATCAAGTTTTCAAACCTCTCTCTACTTGCATCTTTTCCTTTCATTCCTCACTTTTGGAATCTTTTCCTTCAAGCCCAATATTTTAAGAATGCACCTAATTGTATACTAGGTAAGTGAGTTCCTTTACCGTTGAACCCCATCATCCTTTTTCCTATAACTTCCTTCTAGGCTTTTGAACTTCTATATTTTGGCATACCTTTCTATAGATTATCACCATCCATGTGTGGTGGTGTCCTATTTATCTCTAGCTAATCCTTTCCTATTGACTAATTAGCCTATAAATATTCTTTTGATTCACTATTGAGCACTACGCTTCTAGTATGCAATATACCTAAGGTCCACAATGTTTCTTTTCCTCTAAGTTCCCAATCTAGACTTTTGGGATTTTCAATATTTTTCTCCCCAGCAACCATCTCCTTGTGTTCCTATTTTCCTCCCATGTGCTTCATTCACTTTTGCGCCTAAGTCTTCATAATTTCCCCTTCATGTTATCAACTAAACCTACACCTTATGCTAATCTATCAACTCAGCAGGCTTGTGACACATAGGAACACTTGTAGGCCCGTGGGTTTCCTAAACTTGGAGTGAGACTCCAGAGAAAGTTGGTTCTTATGGGCCTCACCTAAATCTAACTACTCTAATGATCTTATTGAGAAAAGAGGAAAAAGGAAAGGGATTGCATAAAAATGAAACTACCTCCTAAGGTGATGCACCAAATCATTAACTTGACCTGTATACAGCTTACATACACTTTTTAAAACAATGATGAAGCTAACAAACACAACTCAATTCTATATGTCTCTTGCATAAATATTTCATAAGAAGGATTGATGCTAATACTCCTAGAAATAAAGATGCTTCTCATAACTAGACAATATTTGCATATCAACAAAACCCACAACCTGCAACATACATATTATTCTGCAAAAGGTGCTACAATGAGACATAACCACAAGGATTTAGATAATTTCATGAGTAGTTGCATCAATCAAACAAATGCACACAATTAGACAGAAAATTGAGAAGGTAAAATTCTTATCTTCATTAATCTCCAAGGCATCCACTATCATACATATCAAATTGAGCTACCAAGTATGCCAAAGTTGTCAAAAGACTGAAAAAAAAGACACTAAGTCCAGAAAAATGCATAATAAGAACTGAGTACAAAATGAGTCAACAAAGTGACTATATCCAACTCTCAAGCAATTGCATCAAACTAGGAACCAACAACTGCTTTGGGTTCGATGCCTCCAAAAAGCCTAAAATCTAGCAACTAGATTTTGTCCAAATGTGCTTCAAATAAGTGAAAAAGTCAAATTTGACTTAGTTTATCATGATGGCTCACAAAACTACCCTCTAAAAACTCGCATTTGCCTTAAAAAGAAAATCAAACCCCTATATATTCTCCTTGTGTTTGCAAAATACTCCCAACTGCTCCAACACTTGGCAAAACACACTACTCCACCTCTCCTCTATGCATTTACAAGATACAACATGTTGCCTATATTTTTGGCCTTCCCTCATAAATTTTCAACAATAAGTTCTTGACTCATTCTTAAAGAAAAACACTAATTACATTGTATGAATATATGTTAGAGTGATAAAAATCAACACTTAACATATTTATATTCAATAGAACTAGATGCAATTTCCTAAGTTTCCTTGAATACCTAGGGTAAATAAAACCCTAAAATAAGGATATTGCCATTCATTCTTTGTTTATTTGATCCATCTCTTTGCTGGTGTTCCACTAGGGTTTTATTTATATGAAGGATTGAATGGAGGTTTTTGGAAGTCTTGATTTCATGCAGATTTAATGCATAATTGGGCCAAATCTGGTGAGTTTTCTGGAAGGGTTTCTTCTTCATTTTCTACTGGGACTGCTCCTGGATAGTAACTAGCTCTATTAATAATGAATATGATCATTGTATTTTGAACATATGATTTGTATTTTGTTGTTGGGACTATCCTATTATTGCTTCATCATCCCAAGTTTCTTATAGGTGTTGTGTCTTCAGTGACTAAACTCGTCATTGATTATTTTGAATCACTGTTTGGACAGTAAAAATGCTCGAAGGGGTTGCTCTTTACTATTCATTATTACTTCCCTTTGTGACTGTCAAAACCTTATGATTCACTATTCTTTATTTATTTGATTACAACCTTTCGGCTCGTATGAATTCAATGCCTTGGTGATGAAGGCTCTTCCAGGGCTATTTGACTGTGATTGAGTTCTATACATTGATATTATCACTGTTCTTTTGTTGGTGTGACTGTTGATTGTATTAAACAATCTCAATGACTATCTCTTTGGCTGCTAAACAATTATTGATTACTCGGAATGTATCCACTTGTTTAAAGCCTTTGAATTAAAGCACGGACTGTCAACACTACTGTCTCTTCATTAATGATCTCATATTACTCATCAAAATGCTTCATAGATATCTACTAGTTGTGCTAAAGGTCACTATTTATATCTATCATTCATGTAGCTCTTTGACAATGGTCTTTTTTATGAATATTTCTGTCAAAATGAGTTCATGACTGCAACTTCTTCATGACAAAAGATTATCTTGAATTGGTTACTGCTCATATATCATCTTCATAGGCTTTTACCTTGATCTAAGAGTACATAATTTATTATTCATCATCTTTTTACCTACATTCCTTGTCACTATTTTAGGTTGACTGCCCTTCTGAAGCAATGACTGTAATTGTCTACCTATAACGTCTTTGTTCTGTTGTCTTAGTGCTCTTTGACGACTGCATGTCTTCTTTTTGGAGGTCTGGTAACTTCACATATTGATCTCTGTTACAAGTGAGCTTGTTGTCATGTTGAATTTCTTCTCTCATCAGACTGTTATTGACTGCAATAAAGATTGTATCATCTGAAATTGTTGCTTCAAAACAAACTTGGTGGCTTTGTTATTCTTGATTGTCAAGATTATGAAGTTTGTCATCATATTTTCATTCTTTATTAATATATATCTTTGTGGTTGCATTAATTTATTCATACCTACATTTTTGCTTTTGAGCAATTTTTACCCTATCTCTGTCATGGAGACTGTCACAAACCTACTGTAGACACCTAAAATTGTCATGTCTAATTAAATAAATATCTTTATTTATTTAATTATTTTAGCCTAATTCTTTTATTAATTAAATAAATCTTTATTTATTTAATTAATTCATTTATCCTCTTCTAAGCCTTTTCTCATTTAAATAAATTTATTTATTTATTTAAATTATCCTTTTTCCTAAATTAAATAAATATCTTATTTATTTAATTAATCCCACTTCTATTAATTAAATAAATCTTTATTTATTTAATTAATTCATTAGCCTTTTCTACCCATGACACATGTCATTCATCTCTTAATTCATACACTACCTACCCTCTCATTATTTTATTATTTCTTTTACCTTCCCTTTAATCATAGCCGACCATTTATCTTTTACACCTCTCAATCTTATCCCTCCATTTCATAAGTGTCTTCTATATAAGGAGATGCTTCCTTCATTATCAAACACTCACTATGCATTCAGCCTCGACTACGCTTTCGAACTTGCATATGCAATCAAGCCTACTTGCAACCACATTTCCGTTCTTTGTTGAGCTCTTGTGCCCAAAATCTGAGAGCAAATATATCAAGCAAGATCAATGGAGATAGGAAGAATGGAGATCCAAACTCTATTGGACATTTGATGGTATAATCTTTGTGATTTCATTTGATTTACATTGTCTTAGGTAATCTTCATATGTTATGGTGGATCTTCGTTGTTGTTAGGCTAGGGTTTTGTGGTTGAATTCATTTAGTCTTTCATCATTGTTGTAGATTTTGTTTTGAGGTTGCAGATCTGACATTTCCGACAATATTTTGATATTTCGTGTCTGCGCACTTTCGGATCACATTTTTGATTTTCTGTCGTGTCTGTGACATCTGGAACCACGTCTGTGTATTCAACAATATTTTAGTTTTTGTAGATTTTGGGAAACGCATTTATATTCCATAGTCACGTCTGTGAGGTCTTCAGGAGCATCTGGGTTAGGAAAACGCATCTGTGTTCGGGAGCCGCGTCTGTGTCAGATCTAGGCACGTCTGTGTGTTCTAGAAGCTTCTATGTCTGTGACAACTATGTTTGTGTTCGGTTGTTGCATTTTTTGTTTCAATGATTCAGTTTTTCATCATTCAGATTTCAGATCTGGTTTATTTTGAGCTAACATTTTCAGATCTAGCTAACAAAAGTGGTGCAGCTTGTCTTGGTCAACAAAACGCATTGTTGAAGGCCCCTATTTCACAAAGTCTTTTGGATCTAAAATTTACCTAACTTGTTTGCTTGCAGGAAGGGGGTGATTATTTGAAACAATCCAAACTACTAATAGATCTTTGTTGCAAGACCTTGGCAAGGGTTTTCAATCTTTATTGTGTGCCTTGTTTTCATAGATTAGCAAACACTTCAATTGGTGCACTAAAATTGAACCATTGTCTTTTGTGTCTTGAGCAATAGGCTCTTTTTGTTTAATCTTTAGAGGGCCTGTCTCCCCATGTGGTCATTAGGACTACTAGTGAGGAGAGAATGACCCAAGTGGTAGCAAAAGAAAAGCCATCTTCTTCCAAACCACTATAAATAACTGTATCCATGGTGAAAACTATGGATAACGTGTGTTGATTAGTTCATACTGACACTATGTCTCCCCATAAACCCCTTTGATCAAATTTATTTGATCATTTGTAGGGCGTAACCCCTACCGGCTAGGAGCCTTCTGTATTTATAGAGTTGAAAGTGTTGCATGTATGGCCACATGAGTGGATGCCCTTACTAGCACCTTTTTGTTCTAGAAGCCAAAATCCTTCTAGTTGTTGGGGCAGGAGGTCAGACCTCTGGTAGCGGCCCACACACATATGGTTCTTAGTAGAGATACAAAGTTTGCCACAAGGAGTTTTCATGGGGACTGATGCTTGGCTGCCCCTAGAAGTTAGTGTTGAGGGTGGAGCCAGTGGGGTCGAGCATCTAAGTATCCACTCTGAATAGCGTAGCCTCGGGGGAAACTCCATGTGGGATCAACAACTATTGTCTTGCCCAGCCATAAGAATTGTCCTTGACTTATTTTGAACTTTCAAACATTCAAGACCAAACATCAAAACAATGTGTCTTTTGTGCCTTCAAGTGTATGTAAAACAATTCTACATCAAACAACACACTTTCTTTGAGTCATTTTGAGTCTAAACACTTGCAAACATTGAGTCCTCATCAACACTGTGTCCTCTTGTCATGAAAAATAGTCAAACATTCAAATTTGGTCACAACAAAACAACTTCACAGATTGGAAAAATTGCACAGAGTTTGCAGAAACATGTCCGTGTTTGACAGAATAGCGTCTGTGTCATCTAAACACATCTGTGAAAGGCAGAAACGCATCTGTGTCTTTTGAGCAACATTACAGCATCTCAGAAATGCATCTGTGTCTGGTAGAATCATGTCTATGTTATTTAAGCGCGTCTGTGTCTGACAGAATAGCATCTGCGTCCTTTAAGTGCATCTATGAAGTATACAGGCACGTCTGTGTTCAGGATTGAAAACTTTCATAATTCAGCAAACAAGAACAGTCAGTTTCAGACTTATTGAGCTTCCTAGGTTATCTCTCTGGGGTTTTCATCTAGCATTCAACCTGTCTTTGGGTCTCACAAGTCCATTATTGCTTTACACCTTACATTAAAATCACATTTTTCTAAACTTCAGTCAAACGGTCACTTGCTTGTCCTCATCATACTTTGTCAACACACTACATACAACAACATTTTGCTAAGTGGTCCCTCATCAAGGTCTATCACCTTTGGGTCTCATTTGGTCTTACTTAGAGTCAAGGTCAACTTACCTCATCAAGAGAAACTATCATCTCTTTGGAAGCTACACCTACTCTACTACATACATACTTGGTCTTACACTTTGGACATTGCAAGTAAACTTCAGATTCATTTACATTCCATCCAACTCTTGTTCTTCCATACTCTTTCCATTTTCATCTAGTCTCACATATCTTGGTCAATACCTAGTTCATGGTTGAAACTCGTTCCCAAAAATCTAGGAGAAAAACTAAAGAGGCTCAAGAGTCCACAAACATGAGTTCCCATGAGTATGACAATGATGTATTTTTCAATTCTAATCATACTACATTACTTGACATGGATGCTTATAGAAACATTCCAAATGTTGAGCACATAGACACTATAAACAACAATGATACACACAATGACAATATGGACAACATTTCAATACATTCAGTAGAAGTGGAAGACTCCATTATGGATCCCTGTTTCAATTGATTGGTTGAGGAAATAATGAGGAGGGATAGACAATATTTCTTACAAATGATGGCACAAAGTGGAGCCAAGATACCTCATGATTTTGACATGTCTCAAATAATGGAAAATCGACCTTTGCAACAACCTCACCTCAACATGGATCACAGGAGGCCTAATAGTGGAGGCAATAGAGGACCACATCTTGTACCTGAATCACCATCATCTTTGTTTCAAAAACCAGAGGTCCCATACACACATGGTCAAGCATATGATACTCACCTTCGTAGACCATTATGGAAGCCTTATGCAGAAAAATATGCTCAATCACATACCAATGCTAAGGATCAACCACCAAAGCAATTGGATATTCAAAGGCATGCTCAAAATTTGGACACAAGGAAACCCCACGTCAAATTTGGGGGCAACACATTAGAACAAACTCATGACATGCCTATAGAGTATGGTATACATGGACAAAATAGATATTCCATTCCTCATCATGACTCTATACCAAGTGGTCCATATACGCAGCATCACTATAGACCTCCTCCATATGAACATGTGTATGATCAATATCATCCATATATGCAACATACTCCTCCTCCACATAGTGGTTCAGGCATGGGGTATGGTCCAAGAAGTCGGTCTCCACCTAAGAACAATTTGGAACAGCAAATCAAGGACTTGCAAAAGAAAATAGAGGACATAAATACACCAAAGCCAACTTACACAATGAGAGACATATGTCCCTATCCATTTGACAAAAGCATTCTAATGCCTCCATTTCCTACACACTTTGTGACACCTAAGTTTGATAAGTATAGAGGAAAAGGGGATCCTAAGGCACATATAAGACAGTTTTTCACAACTTGCATTGAGGTAGTAGTAGAAGAGACATATTTGATGAGCTTATTCCCACAAATCTTAAGAGATCAAGCTATGGAATGGTTCTCCCAACTTGCACCTGGAATTAAGTCATGGGGTGACTTAGCAGAGGCATTTATCCAACATTTATTATACAACATAGAGACAGACATATCAGTCACTACCTTGTGCAACACCAAGCAAAAGGATGGAGAATCTTTTTCATCATTTTTACAAAGATGGAGGAATCTAGCCAGCCAGATGCTCTTGTGAAATTCCACAAAAACAAATGGTAGAGATGTTCACCTAGAATGTCAACAAAGACATTAGTTATGACCTAAGAAAAGCTTGCTTGTCCACCTTCAAGGATGTCATTGAAAAAGGCTTAGCAACAGAGAAGGTCCTAATTGAACAAGGAGTCAATAAGATATTCAAAGAAAACAAGGATGACTTTAAAGGAAAAGATAAGCCAAGACTTTGGAATAAAAACAAAAACACAGTCAATGATGGTGTTGTGGATGCCAATACAATACAACCCAAAATCATTTTTTCTGGATCAAGCTCTACAAACAATAAAGTGAATACTCAAACAACTTCAAAGTCATGAAGGAAGTACACTCCATTGGGAGAACCACTTGAGTCCATGTTCAAAAAGCTAGTGGCAAACAAGGTAATCACAGTTCCAGATTTTCCTCCATATGAACCAAAGGTCAAACCAAATTGGTGGAATGATGATGAGTATTGCAAATTTTACAAGAGCAAGGGTCATAAGACAGGAAATTGCCATCGACTGAAGAACATCATACAAGATCTTATTGATATAGGTGACATTGAGATTGAAGGACACTCATCCAATCAAGAACATGAAATGTTTAAGGAACCATTCCCAAAGCATGACAAGGGAAAAGCTACATCCGCAGATGACCAAACCAACTATACCAGAGCATCCTATAACTATGATTCCACTATCAATCACATTTCGATGGACAATCATGTCTCTACTATTATCATCAAGGATAAAATGCCTGAGAATTCTACCCAAAGACCCAAGATTGTCGTAAAAAGCATTGGATCTTCTTCCGAACCTACCTCTGAATGTAATATTACAACTCGTCGAGGTAAATTAACCTTGCAAGGTGCTCCAACTAAAAACATCACTTCCTCATCAGCCAAACCTGAGTATGACCTTATAGAACAGTTAGGGAAGACACCCACGCTTATATCAATCCTTGAGATTTTACGCATATCCCCTGCGCATAAAGCCATTCTTGACAAAACTTTGAGAGACACTTCCGTCCCTACAGATCTGAACGTGGACTAGTTTCAAGCCATGGTGGGATACCTTTCTATTCCACACTCCCTTACATTCACAGAAGCTGATGATGCCTCCATGAGCCAACCACATAATGCACCTTTACACATCGAAGCCTTCCTACACAAACATCGAATAAAATGAGTCCTGATAGATAGAGGAGTAGATCTAAACATTTGTACATTGAGCACTATTAAACAATTGGGATATTCAGATAAAGTTGTGAATTCTACAAACAAAATTACTATCAAGGCATATGATGACAAAGAGCGCTCATCCAAGGGAACAATCACCTTACCTCTCAGAGTTGGGCCAGTTACAAAAGATGTGGTTTGTCAAGTCCTAGACCTGGATCTCACATACAACATATTGCTAGGACGTCCATGGATTCATGAGATGAGTGCAGTCCCATCTACATATCATCGATGTATCAAGTTTCCACACAATGGAGTTGAAGTGACCATCAAAGTGGATCCAAATCCATTCATATATTGCAACAATCTGCGACCTCGATCAGAAATAATAATACCAGTCAATCAAGAGGCTATTCCATCTTCATCATATGTGGATCCAGAATCCTTGAAAGCTTCTACATCAAAACAAGTAGAGCACAAAGAAAATTTCAAGTTTAAAGACATGGGATGTGGTGAGTATATCTTTCATGTTGATCAACTCCCACTATCTGCTAAGACATTCAGTCGACAAGAACAAACTACAAACAATTTTCAATGCCAAGGAATTGGGTGTGAACCACCTAGTGTTGTGGCTACTAAGTCTGAATGCAAATCTCCTCTAGGGGTGCAAGCATCTCTTGATGTTAATAGTCCTAAGAGTGTTTCCAACAAAGAATCTATTGAGTGTATCACTAGCCCTCTTGAGAACTCACATAGCTTTACCATTTCATCCACTCATTCCATTTCTACTCCTCTCCTAGACTTGGATCAACAAGAATCACAAAAGCCCTTACTAATTGGGGATCAAAAATCAAGATTTGAAAAGAAAAATCCAAAAATAAAAACTAAAGAAAAGTCCTTTAGTCCAAATCAAAATCAAAAGCTATTGGACTTTGCAAAAATCAAAGTCAAGGATAAAAATCCTATGAATAAATCGCAAACCCATAACCTCAATGGCAGCTCGGTCCTCAAATGTCAGCTCCGGTCGTAACCTCTGAGTCGACGGGAATCTCTCCCATGACTCTAGCATAGGTAGGTACTCCTACAATCAAGCAAATCAACTATGTCAATCAAAGTGGCATTCCCTATTCATCACAAAATGTTTCTTTTTATCTTAAGTGCTTATGATACTATATCCTAGTGGCACTCACTATTCATCACAAAGTGTTGCTTCTATCCTAGTGACACTCACTGTTCATCACAAAGTGTTGCTTCTATCCTAGTGGTACTTCCTATTCATCACAAAGTACTACGTGTTTTATTTGCACTCCCTGTTCATCACAAAGTGCTGCTCATATTTGCACTCCTTGTTCATCACAAAGTGCTACTCTTTTTTTTAGTACTCCCTGTTCATCACAAAGTACTATGTCTTGGTACTCCCTGTTCATCACAAAGTGCCTTGATCTATCCTAGTCTTCCCTAGAGGACCTACTTGAGTGTATCCTCTCAGCACCTTATCCAATCAACAACATATGTTCATCACAGAACTGCCGATTTGCCCTAGAAGACATAAATGCATATTTTTTGACACAAACGCGCTTATATATTGCATAGACGCGCCTGGCACAAACACAAACGTGCCTAAGGAATTTTCAACCTTGTTTGACATATTCTAAAAATGCATTTATTACATTACCTAGCATGCATTAATGAAAAACATTTATTGCAACAAAGTACAAGGAGGTTTTGTGGTACTTACTGGCTCTCCTACATCTGCTGGCCTCTGAAATCGGCAAACGCAATCGAATCTGTGAACCAATGCCATCGTTGTTGACTGCTGCTGCTCTATTCTCTCTCTGCACTCTGATCTCTTGGATGTGTGGATAACAATGAGGATGTATTCCCCCTCATGGTCTATTTTATAGATTGCCCTCTCCCTAGCCCTAGCCCTTGTTTCCCGAGTCAGTCTTCTTTATCCTATGACTCTGTCACTCTATTCTATCTTGTCAGTCCATTCTAGCCTTTATTTCTTATCGAGAGATTGTCTGCAATCTTTTCAAACATTTTCATCCAATCTCTCGAGGGGGCATATCATTCCCATCTTGGGGCAACTTTGTATCAGTTCATATTATCTTCTTTGAAACAATGCGACAAGTTGCATTGTCTCAAAGAGGGGCAAAATGTAGACACCTAAAATTGTCATGTCTAATTAAATAAATATCTTTATTTATTTAATTATTTTAGCCTAATTCTTCTATTAACTAAATAAATCTTTATTTATTTAATCAATTCATTTATCCTCTTCTAAGCCTTTTCTCATTTAAATAAATATATTTATTTATTTAAATTATCTTTTTTCCTAAATTAAATAAATATCTTATTTATTTAATTAATCCCACTTCTTCTATTAATTAAATAAATCTTTATTTATTTAATTAATCCATTAGCCTTTTCTACCCATGACACATGTCATTCATCTCTTAATTCATACACTACCTACCCTCTCATTATTTTATTATTTCTTTTACCTACCCTTTAATCATAGCCGACCATTTATCTCTTACACCTCTCAATTTTATCCCTCCATTTCATAAGTGTCTTCTATATAAGGAGATGATTCCTTCATTATCAAACACTCACTATGCATTCAACCCCGACTACGCTTTCGAACTTGCATATGCAATCAAGCCTACTTGCAACCAAATTTCCGTTCTTTGTTGAGCTCTTGTGCACATATAAAATCTGAGAGCAAATATATCAAGCAAGATCAATGGAGATAGGAAGAATGGAGATCCAAACCCTATTGGACATGTGATGGTATAATCTTTGTGATTTCATTTGATTTGCATTGTCTTAGGTAATCTTCATATGCTATGGTGGATCTTTGTTGTTGTTAGGCTAGGGTTTTGTGGTTGAATTCATTTAGTCTTTCATCATTGTTGTTATCCATTTTCACCATATACACCTACTATAACTGAGATTATTAGACTGCACTTACTCCACTGTCCTTTGTGATTTCAATATGACATCTTTAGAGATTCTATAATACATTATTATTTGATATCTTTGTATTGCATATTGGGTCTTCTTATTAGTGTCCTAACTATGACCTATCACTTTATTAAAACATAGAAAAATATAGCATGTTGGGTTGATATAGCATGTTGGGCTCAAGCCTTGTGGGAGCCCATTTTACTCCACATGTCGTAATTAAATAGATGAAATGATAATCACAAGGAAACAAACAATGTTAGATAAAACAATGAATTTCCCATTTGTTTTTCTTTTCCTTGCATCTGATATTCTAGGATAATAGTTGTTATGATGCACATGAGGATAAAATTATGTGTTTACAAATGCATGTACATATACTGAATGATAACTCTTCGTTGCTCTAACAACACTCTTTCTCTCAGATGCAGGCACTTAGGAGCAACAAGGATGTAATAGATGGATGGAAGGCAAGTGGGAGACTAAAGATGTTACAATGCAAATCAACCAAGACTAGTCATTAAGGCAATGACGAGTAGCCCTTATTTATATGTGCATTTATAAATATATAATCTTTTCTTTCATTTGCATCATAAGAGTTAGTGTCATGGCTTGTGTGAGACAGTATCCATTTACATTATCAATAAAGATTACTCTTTTAAAAAAAAAAAATTGTGCACTCTCTCCTATGTCATATGCATCTGCATAATGCAATGTGATAATGTAATCTTCTATTTTTTCTTTATGCACATGAATGTAATACAACAGAATAAAAATGTACCTTAATCTTCATTTAAAACCATAAAAGCTCTACCTAGTTGAGCTTATTAGAAAAATAAGGAAACACTTCCATCATGCTTTTGGACCACATCATCATGCATCTCCAACCCCCAATGGATTCCCCTTTCCTATCCACTTTTTTTCATCAAAATTCTCCTAGCTCCAATCTTTCTTCATCTTTCTTCAATATTACCTATATTCATTTGCCCTAACCCCCAACCACTTTCAATCTTACTATGAGTTTTTGGACCTCTCCATCATTTCCTCTATAAGTGCACCTTATACTTGGCAATCCCAAAATCTTACCATTGTCATTCTATTACTGCATTCTTATTGATTAGCATGTTTTGAACATTTTAGGTTGAGAACCATTGTACAGCTTGCAAAGAAAGGCATTTGAAGATTATTTTACTTCATTAGCATTGTACTAATCAAATACCTTGCCTATTTATTTATTTTTCAGTTTTGCTCTTATATTTTTTATCAGTGGCTCTAGAATTTTTAGTGTAGCCCAAGCTAGATATTGAGGCCATAAAAAAGGGACACCATCCCTGACATGAATGCTCAAAACCATCCACACCCACAAGCACAAAATCCCAACAAGGGAGTAGACCGCATGCATGAACACTAGAAGATTCAATGATATGGCTCACAACTCATAAGCATACTAGATTAGCAAAGGTACAAGCCTTTGATCATAATGGCCAAGGATGGATTTGAATGTTGGTGGCAAGCAACAATGCCAACTTAATCACCACACTATAAGATGAACCCCTTTTTTTTGCTTATATTATTATACATTTCTTTACTTTCATTATTTGGTCAATTAGGAATAGTAAAAATGTAAGTTATATAGTAAGTCATTTAACTAATAAACTTGTCATATTTTCTATCTTTAGTTTTTGCCAAAGGTAGGAATGTTAATATATTCAATGGATGCAATTTATATTATTTATTAAGACCATCACATAGAATAAAAAAAATTGAGTATAAATCCTATATTTGGTTTATGTTTGACACAACAAGTGTGGAAATCAAAGTATTATTTAAATTTTCTAATAATTTTTATGTATTAATTTGTTGTGATATGATTTCTACTATATCAATAGGGTAGATCTTATTCAACATAAATTCAATGCTTAAATTTCAGCTCTATTATTGTTTTGGTGTTTCTTCAATGGCATTCAACACTATTATAGTCATCATAATAGTCTTGCTATATTGTAAGGTGGTAGGGTAAATTAATAGGGAAACTAATTTTGTTTTCAATGAAACTCTTCTATAAAATCGCATTGTTAACTTTTATAAGTTTGCAAAAATTGATTCACACTTATAGAGATAATATTCTATTATCATTTTATTTCTTTGTTGCAAAAATGACTAGCAAGAATTTGAGTCATCTAAAATATTCCCTAATATGGGTCAATTGCATTCCAAAAAACATGGAAATGGAGGATATCTAAGGATAGATGTTGAACATGAGACTACAGTAGTATTTCTATG
Source organism: Cryptomeria japonica (assembly GCF_030272615.1). Lineage (NCBI taxonomy): Eukaryota > Viridiplantae > Streptophyta > Pinopsida > Cupressales > Cupressaceae > Cryptomeria > Cryptomeria japonica. The sequence goes on along the minus strand of NC_081415.1, from coordinate 114,959,547 downwards.
TTAACATTTTGTGAATCTAAAATTGTGTTTCTTATTTTGAATGAAAGGTGGTTTGTAGGACTAGGAACTAGCTACAATCATTTTTTTCCATGTTAAATAATGAGAAATTTGCATGATGATTTTGTATCAACATAAATATTAAAGATGCAATTAATGAGGTGAATAATGGTTGCTTCTAATGAGAAAGTATAATAAGCATATATTTACTCTATTTTCAAATAACCTTACATTGTTGATGCATTGATAATGTTTTCGAACATAATTTCAATACAAATTTGAACTCAAGTGGCAAGGATTGCAGTTGTGTGTTACATGGGAAATTGGATAAAAATAATCATTATAATGATAATAACTAGGAAAATAAATATTGAGCCAACTATCCTAAGTAGGTATCAATGTGGTTGTGATTTTGGACATCAACTAATTAGAGGATGGTCTCAAGTATGTTGATAAAATGCATTGACACTTAAAATACACAATTGGAATAAGTCTCCAAGACTATGTATGAGAAATCTCTATACTAAATTTATTTTTGCTGTATTTTGATTCTGATTTGATATTTTCTAATGTCAATTCACATTTACAAGTAAGATGACAAAAGTTATATCAATTTTGAATATTTCATCTAACCTTGGCCTACATGTTACATATAGCATATAGAATTGAATTGTATTATGTCAAAGCTATCAAATTTAAACCTAATACAAGTGCAAAAAAAATATTCTCATAAAGTAAAGATAGGATAGTGTTATACATTTCCATCGTCAACCTTATGAGAAGAGAGTTGTGAGATATTAAATATTCACAATTTTTAATAGTATAAATGTGCATATAAAATAACACTTAGAAAACAAAAATGTGAAAATAAGAATTGAAATATAGATAAAAGAGAATAGACACACAATATTTCCAAAACCCTTTCAAGAAAAAACTTAGCCTCGAAAGAATCAAAACATTGTATTCCCAAAAATTATTAGTCACAATATATTATTGATCTTAGAGACTTAAAATAAAGACCAACACCCTAATTATTTAAAGGAAAACTGATAACATAACCCAATAAAAATGCAATCCCCATGCTTCCATATTAATATTTTAATATATAAACTTAAGGAGTCATAAAAAACCACCTCCTTAAGTTCCCAATCTTAGAATTTTGGTATTTCACTATTTTTCTCCTATAAACCATCTCCTCGTGTTCCTATTTTCTTCCCATTGGATTTTTTAACTTTTGGGCCAAAGCCTTCATAATTTCCCATACCATCTTTCTTTGGGATCATGCCATCATGCATACCCAATCCCTAATGGGTTCTCCTTTACTCTAAACTTCCCTTCATCAAATTGTCCTAGTCCCAATCTTGCTTCCTCTTTCTTCAATAATAGGTATTCCTTTTCCCCAACCCTGACCACTTTCAATCTTGCTATGCATTTGGGACTCTCCATCCCCCCCTCTATAAGTGCACCTTATACTTGCCAATTCCAAAATATGGCCCCCATCATCCCATTCATAAATTCTTGTTTCCTAGCATGAGTTAAACATTTTAGGTTGACAATCATTGTACGCAAGGCATTTGAAGATTATTTTACTTCATTGGTTTGTACTAATCAAATATTTTTTACCTTTCCTTTATATTTATTTTCTAGTTTTTCTCTCATATTTTTTATCAATGCCTCAATAATTTTTATCCTACCCCAAGCTAGATATTGAGGCCACAAAATAGGGACACCATCGCTGACATGAATGCATAGAACCACCCACACTCGTGAGCACAACATCCCAATGAGGGAGTCAACCAAATGCATGAACACCAAATACATTAATGCTGCAACTCACAACTCATGAGCACACTGGATCAATGAAGGTGCAATCTTGGGATCACAATGGCCCAATAGGTATTTGAACCTTGTTGTCAACATCAACAACACCAAACTTAACCTTCACACCATGGGTTGAATCCATTGTTTTTCTCTTATATTATTATACATTTATTTATTTCATTATTTGATCAATTGGGAACACTAAAAATGACAAGTTGTATTGTAAGATGTTTAATTGATAAACTTAGCATATTTTGTATCTTTTATTTTTGCTAAAGGTAGGAATGCTAATTGTAAAGCGGAAAATCGATCGAACCCTAGTTGCTCTCCCCTCTTCCAACTCCAAGGAGAGAGAAGGGAGGTTGCTAGGGTTGATGGTTTTCACTTGGGAGACTTTACATTCAAAAGAGGGGTTGAAACCCACGAGATCCAATCCCACTCAAGGCAAGATTGGATGCTAAATGAGTTTCAAGGGTTAAGACAGCAAGGCTACCCTCTTTTGTAAAGAATGTAGATAGAAAGATTAAGCTAGGAATGCATAGAAAGTGAGAAAGGTTCGCTTATAAACTGAGATAGGGATATAGGATGAAGCTGTGGACCTGGAATTAGAAGTAAAATGTCGATACGGCACTGTCCTGCAAATTTGAGCAAAAGTTGACGGGACGATGGCGCCCAGCGTGCACACGGTCCTCCGAAAAATCCGCGAAATGAAGGGGGATCTGTTCGTCTCTGCACAAGGATTCCAGATCTTCAATTTCAGCTGCGTACCTGCAACCTACACACAGAAAAGCGAAGACGATTGGGGGGGTTAGGGATTAGGGGTTTGCCTTTAGGTCAAACCCCAGTTTTGGAATTAACCAAGAAATGAGAAATATTGTAAATGTAAATGACTGTAATGTAAAACAAGTACTAATACCTTGTTGTAAGGATATTTGTATCCTTATGTGCGAAGGTATAGATGTTGTTGTTTGTTGTATGTTGTAGTATGTAGTAAGTGATCTCCTCTTCAATGGTTGAATCCTTGTCTTGAATGCAACACTTAGCCTTGAATGGAGACTTGGGATGATCAATTGCTTGAAGGAATGTTTGAATGCTTGAATGCTTGAATGTTTGAGTATCGTTTCCACGCTTTTTTCCATCATCCATGTATATCTCCAAATGAGAGAGGAAAATGTAGTTTATATACTTGTCAATTAGGGCTGATAGACTGATTTTCCCGACCTTAGGCCGACCAGGAAAGTTAATTTCCAATTTGCAAACAAAAAGACCCGAAGTCCCCTAGGAGACCGGGCCCAAAATAGGGCCAGGGACCAGGGCGCTGGGCGCTCTGGTCCCACCTCCCGGGACAGCAAGGTGCAAAGGAGGTTCAGGCCAGGGTGCAAGAAAATGCAGTTTTTAGTGTCGTAATCAGGTTTCGGGGTCTCCATTCAGGTTGCATGTTGTGTCGCCATCGTGAAGACCGAAATGCAGTCGAAATTGCAAGTGTTGCAATTTTAGGATGCTACATTTAGCCCCCACTTTAGCGGGAGTATGTATGCTCATACTTCCGGTAAAGTACAAGGAACAATCATTGAAAAACTTTCACCACGTCAAGGAGGCAAGACACACCAAGCCCCCAGTGGACTAGGGATCTTACGACTTCGATTGACAAAGTAAAAGGGAAGATCACGAGGGAGAACCATGACTATCAGTAGTAAGGTTCCCTCACTATGAGTCATGCAAAAGAAATACCAAAAAATTTCAAGGCAAAGCTAAGTCCGCCAAGAAATTTTCAAGTATCTTGAAAGGATAGACAGGGTGTATGCCCCCCTATGTTAAAGCGATCGCACACGCCTCAACGGGGGTGATTGTTTTAACGTAGTGATACACATAAGAAATGAGAAGGGAAAGGAGCACATTATCACAAAGATTTAGCCCCCAAGTGTGAGATAAACCCAAGGATAATAGACACAAAGCACAAGGTGACTTCGCTTTCCTCGGGGTCAGTATGTTGTATGATAATTCCTATATATATATCATATGTATGTATGCATAATTGTTCTTCATTCCCCAATCAAGGAAGGTCACCTAGAAGAAGGGAACACATGCGTCTTTTGAGTCAACATGAGACAGACCAAAAGAGATCTCAATGCTTTGCATCGTCCTCAAGTAGACAACACTAAACGACAACAAATAGAAGAATGAGAATAACATATAGAAGAAGTAACACAAGAGAGGAGGAGAGAATCTGCTATGCTAATGAAACTAATCTAGCACATCATCTACCCCGCGATCTTGCTGATCAATGTTTCGGGAAGGCAGGGAACACGCTAGAGGAGGAACATCCAACACAGCAGATGGAGCTATCACAAGATCCAAACAAGGGATATGTTCATGTTCCAAGCCACGTTGTTCTTGTCTAGGAGCTAGGATAAGTGCTTTAGAAAATTCATTAGATAAATGGTTATCAATATCAACAAGTTCATATTCACTATCAGAAGCAAGAGGAGCAACATTTTCATCATGAATAACATTTTCATCTATATCATCATCAAGATTTATAAAAATAGGATCTTTAACTCGCACAGGATCAAGACCATCATGCATCTTATGTTTAGGAGATTTTGGCTCAATTTCTGGTTGAGGAGAAAATGGAATAATGCTTGTTGAAGGTGTTTTTGGAGATTGTAAAGTTTGAGAAGCAGCTGCTTGAGCTCTAAGATGACACTTTCATCGGCGTTCACATGCAGAACAATTTCATCTAGTCTTAGTAGGAAGTGGAGAAGATTGAGGAGGAGGAATGTTCTCATCCTTATCACTTGGGTGTTTAGGTTGTGGTCTCTTAGGCTGGATAATAGGAGGAGAGGAAGGTCTCTTCTCTCTATAAAAAGAAGGAGGAGGAACTGCTCCATATAAAGGAGGAATTTTTGGTTTAGGAAGAAGACCAAGTCCATCATGACGAGGAGGTATAGGTCTACTTTTAGAAGGTTTATTAGGCATAGAAATAGTCACATCCATAGGAATGGGTTGGGAATCTTCTTGAGGAAAGACATTAGTTTTATCTTTCAAAGGAAGAACTTCCTTCTCAAGAACGATAGGAATGTCAAGTTTAGGTGTTCTAGGTTCACTTAAAGATAGGATCATATCTGTTTTCCACTTTTGATAAGATTTGAAAAGATGATCACTTCGCGGAGGAAGAGATTGGAATTGTTTAGGCCAAAAGTAATCAATAGGAATGCTAGAAGTTTTTTGAGCTGGTTTAAAGAGACTATGATTGACAGTAACAACTTCACCATTATGGGGAAATTTCAAACACTTATGAATAGGAGAAGCAATAGCTTTCATGGAAGATAGCCAAGGATAGCCAAGCTTCACACGAAATTGTTCGGATGAAGGGATAATAGCAAAGTTCACATCAAGGGATTTGTTATGGACCTCAATAGGCAATGTAATAGAACCAATTGCAGGAGAAGAAAATGCATCAAATAATTTCACAATCACATCCGTTTTGTCATAGATCACTTGATTCAATTGCAAAGTAAAAAGAAATTCTTCAGTAATAACATTAACCATGCACGAAGGATCAATAAGCACTCCACGGCAAGGTGTATCCTTGACTTTTGCAACTATGTATAAAGGACCATCAGGTGCCCTGATAGTTTCACTAGAATCAAATGTGATGGAAGGTTCTTTAGGGTTTTCTTGCTGCTCTACAAAGTTAATCACATTCGGAGTCATAGACACAAGACCATCAGATGAGAGAGAGGAATCATTAGTCTCAATCGCATTAGAGGTATGAGAAGGTAATGGATCAGTAAAAATCTAAAGATTTTGGTTAGGAGGAGCTACAGATGTGTTGCCTTTATCATTCACTCCAGAAACAGAGATAGTATTATTATCAATCAAATCTTGAATTTTACCCTTTAAAGAAAAACATTTTTCAGTATCATGCCCAGGCTGACGATGAAATTGACAAAAAAATTTGTTATCAAAATAAGGTGAATTAATCTTTGCAGGATCAATTTGCCTTATAGGAGGGAGAGTAAGCACATTTTGTTCCAATAACTTATTCATGATACTATGCAACGATTCATTCAAAGGAGTATACTTTCTTTCTTTCTTGAAAAATTTAGAAATAGGAGGCACACCTGATGCTGCATTCACATTGTTGTTGATGATGTTTTCATTGAATTTGATGGAATCTCTATTCAGTTTAAACTTCCCAAATGGTTGTTGACTACTATCACCCTTATCACTCGGAGCCATAGGATGTGATTGTTCCATTTGACTCACAGTCAGTTGATAATTGTGAAGAGTTGCACACAACTGTTGGAAAGAAGTAAACTCAGAAAACAGAAGTTTGTCTCGAATATCTTTTTGTAAATTAGAAATAAAGATTCTTTGAATATCATTGTCAGGCACTGGAAAAGAAATTTGAGCATACAAATGCTTATATCTACCAATGAAATCAGTCACTTTTTCTTTAACACCTTGTTTACAATGCATTAAATCAATCAAAGTAACTTTAGGACTTATATTGTTTTGAAATTGTTGAATGAAAGCATTTGCAAGTTGTTCAAAAGAAGTAATAGAATAAGAAGGCAACGAGCAATACCATTATAGGGCTTTGTCTCTTAATGTTCTAGTAAACAGTTTTGCAAGCAACCTTTGGTCATAAGCAAAATCAGTACATATTATTTGAAAAGTCTTAACATGTGTTAGAGGATCACCTTTACCATTATAAAGCTCCAAATGCGGGATTTCAACATGTTTAGGAGGGATAGCTCGGACAATGTCGAGAGAAAGTGGGCTCGCAACATCAAATGTGGGCACACTAAACTTAGATTGATTCATAGAGGCAATTTGTTGCTGTAAAGAAGAGACAGTTTGTGCAAGATTATTAATGGTCGCTTCAGTCGAAGAGTTCATATAAGATGTGTTAGATTGAGATGGAGGTGTTATGTTATTGAAAGAAGGTAGAGAGTAAGGTGGTGGGACTCTATGATAGTTAGTCATAGGAGATGATTGGACAGGAGGAACACTACAAGGAGGAACGGAATGGTTGAATGGATTGCCCCCTTGCGCCATGTTCATTTGTGGAGATGTAATAGGAACACTCACTGAAGGAATGAATGAAGAAGTTGGATTGAATGAAGGAAGAGGGTTAATTGAAGAGGAAGGATTGCCCCCATGACTGGTGATCACAGGGGGAATGTCTTGTATAGAAGTAGTCATTATGTTTGATGTAAAGGTAGGTATGCTAGCAATAGAAGTTGTCAAAGGAATAGAATGATTAACTTGAGTGGGAGGTTGTGTATAACCTAAAGTTTCGGCACAACTCTTTATAGGCATCACATTCGAATCCACAATGTGTGCAATACCATGCAAAATATCAATTCCATTCTTATCACTTTGAAGCATGCATTTTAGACCCTCAATTAAAGGAAGAGCTTGACTATCAGGGTATTCTTGAGACATCCATTGTCGAAAATTGTCAAATTGGTTATCCAATTTTGAAAGTTGTTCTACAGAAACCTCATGGAGAGCTTCTTCATCATTAAGAGGATTAGAGGAATTACCCATGTCCTCGTTAAAAAGGCTATTCAAATCAGGTTCCATCTCCTCGGTAATTAAACCTTGGAAAGACTTAATTCTAAGGCTTCGTCTAACGGGAATAGTGTAAGTAGGGCTTATTGTTGTAAACCTCATGCACTAGAAAGGGAGAGAAGTTTTTGAATTTAGAGGTAGCTATTTTCAGTAAAATCAGCCAATCTTCTAGATTTAAGCTGTTAAATGCAATCACGACAGTCTCCCGAAATTTCAGAAAAAATGTCCGGGACCGTGGCGCTCAGAGTGCACACGGTCCTTGCAACTTTTTTTGAAATTTGCAGGGATGAAAGTTATAATGATTTTAAAGCTAATCTGAAAAAATTGAGTGATTTTACGATCTGTAGATAGGCCAAATTAAAGTTGCAATCTCAAAATTGAACCCTACCAAGATTGTCGAAAAATGCAAAATTTGAATTTTGAAAAAGAGGGGGAAACTAAAATTTTGAATTTTATGATTTTGGAGGGAATACCAAAAGCAATGCAAGTTTTGAAATTTAAAAGTTGACTCAATTTCACGCAAAATTCAGTTTTGAAGGCGGAAATCAAAGTTGTTGTAATTAAGCACTTAATTTCAAAAGTCACAAATTGCAAGAATTTGAATGAAGCACTGAAATTTCGAATGAATGCAAACACACTTTTCAGATTTAGGACAGTAAGAACACAATTTTGACACAAAATTTCAATTTCAATGATTTTTGAATGATTAGAAGCCTTAAACCAAGCAATCACAAGACCAACTTTGACTGTAATTTTGAAGGTGTTAGATTTGATAAAATCAGCCAAAATTCTAGATTTTAGCAGAAAAATACAGTAAGATCTTGCTCCAGAAATTTCAGAAAAAATGTCGGGGACGATGGCGCTCGGAGTGCACACGGTCCTCACAACTTTTTTCCAAATTTTCAGGGATGAAAGATATTGTGATTTTATTGCGGAATCCAAAGTTACAGCTGATTTGGAGATGTTTTGATCAGTGAAATTGTCAGACAAAGGTTGAATCAAGAGGGTTTCAAAAATTAGGGTTTTGACACTTAACCACTTAATTTTTAAAATTAAAGCACAAATATGAATTGATAATTTGTAATAGAAGGGCAGATCTGAAACAAGCATTGACAATTAAACATTTCACAAGTTCAATTACCAAAAAGAAAATTTAGGGTTTTTATGCAATTAACCTCTAAAATTTGCAAAAGATCAAACATGGAAATGTAATCAAGGAATCAATTTTCAGATCTAATCATGAATAATCAGAAAGGATGTTCACGTCGGGTTCACCAAAATGTAAAGCGGAAAATCGATCGAACCCTAGTTGCTCTCCCCTCTTCCAACTCCAAGGAGAGAGAAGGGAGGTTGCTAGGGTTGATGGTTTTCACTTGGGAGACTTTACATTCAAAAGAGGGGTTGAAACCCACGAGATCCAATCCCACTCAAGGCAAGATTGGATGCTAAATGAGTTTCAAGGGTTAAGACAGCAAGGCTACCCTCTTTTGTAAAGAATGTAGATAGAAAGATTAAGCTAGGAATGCATAGAAAGTGAGAAAGGTTCGCTTATAAACTGAGATAGGGATATAGGATGAAGTTGTGGACCTGGAATTAGAAGTAAAATGTCGATACGGCGCTGTCCTGCAAATTTGAGCAAAAGTTGACGGGACGATGGCGCCCGGCGTGCACACAGTCCTCCAAAAAATCCGCGAAACGAAGGGGGATCTGTTCGTCTCTGCACAAGGATTCCAGATCTTCAATTTCAGCCACGTACCTGCAACCTACACACAGAAAAGCGAAGATGATTGGGGGGGTTAGGGATTAGGGGTTTGCCTTTAGGTCAAACCCCAGTTTTGGAATTAACCAAGAAATGAGAAATACTGTAAATGTAAATGACTGTAATGTAAAACAAGTACTAATACCTTGTTGTAAGGATATTTGTATCCTTATGTGCGAAGGTATAGATGTTGTTGTTTGTTGTATGTTGTAGTATGTAGTAAGTGATCTCCTCTTCAATGGTTGAATCCTTGTCTTGAATGCAACACTTAGCCTTGAATGGAGACTTGGGATGATCAATTGCTTGAAGGAATGTTTGAATGCTTGAATGCTTGAATGTTTGAGTATCGTTTCCACGCTTTTTTCCGTCATCCATGTATATCTCCAAATGAGAGAGGAAAATGTAGTTTATATACTTGTCAATTAGGGCTGATAGACTGATTTTCCCGACCTTAGGCCGACCAAGAAAGTTAATTTCCAATTTGCAAACAAAAAGACCCGAAGTCCCCTAGGAGACCGGGCCCAAAATAGGGCCAGGGACCAGGGCGTTGGGCGCCATGGTCCTGGGGGATCAGGGCGCTGGGCGCTCTGGTCCCACCTCCCGGGACAGCAGGGTGCAAAGGAGGTTCAGGCCAGGGTGCAAGAAAATGCAGTTTTTAGTGTCGTAATCAAGTTTCGAGGTCTCCATTCAGGTTGCGTGTTGCGTCGCCATCGTGAAGACCGAAATGCAGTCGAAATTGCAAGTGTCACAATTTTAGGACGCTACACTAATATATTTTTTAGATGTAATTTACTTTATTTATTTATTCCATCATATAGAATTAAAAAAATTAAGTAACAAACCTATAATCAGTTTATGTTGGGTACAACCAATGTATATATCAAATTATTATTTAAAAAATTTGATATGATTCCTACCATGTCACTAGTGTAAATCTCATTCAAACATAAAAATATTATGCTTAAATTTCAACTCTATTAATGTTTTGGTGTTGTTTCAATGGCATCGAGCCCTATTATAGTCATCATACTAGTATTTCTATATTGTAAGGTGGTAGGGTAAATCAATATATAAATTGATTATGTCTTCAATGAATCCCTCTTCTATAAATTTGCATTGTTAACTTTTATATGTTTGAAAAAATGATTCACACTTAAAATAATATTTTATTATCATTTTATTGCTTTGGTGCAAAAATGACTGACAAGATTTTGAGTTATCTACAACTAATGATTCGTAATTACTCTACTAGTGCACTATTTATATAATATAAAAGTCACTAACCTTCACTCCAAGTATAATTTTAGCTATAAAATCATCCATATGTAACAAACACAATGCAATCGAGCATATTATTGATCCAAAAATCATGTTGTCATGAATTTGATTTGGAGCTATTTAAGTTCACAACTAGACATGTTCTAACAACTCTATTGTCCTACTCAACAAAAATAATTACTATTTCATAATCCTTATCTCCACTAAATACACAACCTGGTCAATAGCAATAAGCAAAAATAGTGTATCTTGTTGGAGTGATTTTAGGACAATTATCTAATTATTTATTAATTAGGTCCTTTAATTGCTTTTTTACTTAAGCTAAACTTAGGTGCTTTGTTTTATCTAGGTATTATGCTTTTTTAGTTTGAGTCCACTTAAAGGCACTTATAGTTAGCTTTTTTAGCTTGTAGTTGAGTTTAATTTAGCTCCTACTTTGCATTGCTTTAGTTCTTCTAATTTTAGATTAGGGCATCTCTTGCTTTCTATAAAGAAAGTCATTCATTCATTGTAATTGTACCTTTAATATTGAATCTTCTATTCTTTTGAGCAATAATACATAATTTGTTGGTTGTTATAGAGGTTACAATCTTTGTTTGATCTCTTTTGTGTGGAAGGTGTTTTGTTTGCAAATGATTCTTGGATCTTGTAATTGATCATCAATTTTTACATGGTATTAGAGATTTTCTATCAAGTTCTTATCTGTATGCTTGAGGGATCCAAACTAAGGTAAAAAAAATTATGCACATTGGGTTCAAATGGAGGTCACAATTGCATCCACAACATCAAAAAACCCTAAGATCAACTGTAGTTTCATCAAAATTTGAGAAATTGAAAAATCAAGTCAAACTAGATGAGGGCACACAAATAGAGGCAAAATCTAGGGGTAGCTGAAAAATCTAGGCACTTTGGTGCAAAATGGAGGTCACCATCGCACTCAAAAGGCCCAAAAACCACTAAATCACATATCAAATCATCAAAAACAGAGGTCAAAAAAATTGGCACACTTTACAAGGGAGAAAAATGCATGCCTGCACATGCATCAGTACATACATGAGAATTTTTTTCAAAAAAAAATTCCATGCATAAATATTCTTGTTGAATTTTTTAAGGGGGTTCAATTTTTTTGAAAGATTTCAAAAGTTTTTAAAAAGAGGTCAACAAAGAGGCAAAAAGTTACGTATAGCTTGTACCAAGCCTGCATTAGCAGGTACAAATCTAACATGAGTGGATTTGGTGGCCCCCCTAAAATGAACGCCTAGCTAAATTTTGCAAACCTCCTCTAATTTTAGCCAGTTTTTGCCCTAAAAACCACTCTTCAGTGTTTTGCCAATAACTTTGTCATACAAAATCGAAATTGGGCAAACAAGTTATACTCAAAAAGCTAGTTTCATTGTCGATCATAATCTGATGGTGGTTTTGTAATATTTTGTACCAAGCCCCAAATTCAACTTTCAATTTCACGCTTCTGAAGCCATATCTTACACATCTGGACTTTGTTTTTTGACTTCCATACATTGTCGGGAAGATCTCAGAGTCCTCTATCCATTTATTAGGTCCATTTTTTCTAAATTGTTCTCCAAGTATATTTTATTGATATTTTTGTGTTTTCACTATATGCTCAATTACTTGGATATTTCAGCACTTTGGATGGATTTGTTTGTTGGAAAGGGTTGTATTCGATGTCTTTAAATGTGTTGATATTATCGGGGTTCGATAATTTCATTTGAGGATGTATCATGGGTTTTTCTTTTCATCCTTCAGTTCTCTACTTGGCGAAGGGCAATTATGAGTCTTGGTGGCAAGGCATACTGATAGATCTCCAGTGGCTAGATATGTTGTCTTATTTGTATAGACTCGTACCTAAACCAACAACTTTAGGAGGTAAATAAAATTGGGTTAATCTCATAGACCATGTTATAGGTGTGATTTTTCTAGTATTGATATGACACTATGTGTTCTATATTGGACCTTGAGTGTCCTTGTGCACTTTGGACTCACCTTTGGGAGATCTTTGGAGATCTTTGCAGATCCTCTAGAATATTTTCTTCTTCCCCTTGCACATGTAAATTTCATTCCCTATGATGATGATACTATAGAGGAGCTTGAGTATATCAAAGATATTGCATGTTCTGATGGATTAGAGGCCTATCTTCATGTTCCTACTCCTCACATTGAGATCCCATCTCAATCATCTTTATCTTCTATTGTTCCTAATAATATTGGCATTGGCTCATGCATATCCTCCATTGATTCAATGTAGCAAGACATTATTCTTACAAACACAACTATTTGGGATTTGTATCGTAAAAACATATCATCCTTGTTTGTGGAGTCCCATATTGCATATTTGGAGGACTATTTTGAGGACAATCATTGTCTCTTTGTTGATATCCACATCAGTGTTGTCAACTCATCTATGTCACCCATGGAGCTTGTTCTTCATCAACTTTTGTAAAGTCCTGATTTGTCACCTCCTACATTTATTAGGCACATACCTAATTGGTTTGTGGGATCATTATCTATCACGGACATAGATAGCAACATTTGAACAGTTTCCAAAGGCACATATGGTTTGTATTTGGACTCCTACATCTTTTAAATTATAGGAGTGGATTCTCCTATCTCTCATGGATTGGTTTCTTCTGAAGCAGAGACATGTTGTTTGCAGACTTCTTCTAGTGGATCATGTTCTATCTTCAAGCATTCACCATTGGCACATGAGCTACTTCTACATTGGGGGATTCTTATCCTCATTCTCTCTGTCATGGGGGGATATTCATTGTACTCTCATAACCTATTTTTTACTTGGGGGGTCACTTGGAGTCCTTCATCTTAGTCACATGTAGTAACTTTTTCATTGCATCTCTCACTTTTGGAGAGGGGTTTTTTCCCATGTGGTTTTTCTCCTTTTCTTCATTTAGAGAGACCTCTTTGTTGTGATTTGCATTGCTTTTCATTGGTTTGTAAATGAGTACCTAATCAGGCCTTTGTTGTCGGGACTCATTCATGCATGTATTCTACATCTATTGTTGGCTCTTTAGCTTATCCCTAAGTTAATCTTAAGGAGTGTGTTGTAGTAATTTTAGGACAATTGTCTTATTATTTATTAATTAGATCCTTTAATTGTTTTTTCACTTAAGCTAAAATTAGGTTCTTTTTTTTAATCTAGGTATTATGCTTTTTTAGTTTGAGTTCACTTAGAGGCACTTCTAGTTATCTTTTTTTGCTTGTAGTTGAGCTTAATTTAGCTCCTACTTTGCATTGCTTTAGTTCTTCAAATTTTAGGATTAGATCATCTCTTGTGTTCCATAAAGAAATTTATTCATTCATTGTAATTGTACCTTCAATATTCAATCTTCTATTCTTTTGTGCAATAATACAAAATTTGTTTGATATCTTTTGTGTGACAAGTGTTTTGCTTGCAGGTGATTCTTGGCTCTTGTGGTTGATAATCAAATTCTACATGGTATCAAAGAATTTTTGTCAAGTTCTTATCTGCATGCCTCAGGGATCCAACCTGAGGTGAATTTTTTTTGTGCACATTAGGTTCAAATGGAGGTCACCATCGCATCCATAGCGTCAAAAAACCCCAAGATCGACTATTATTGCAACAAAATCTGAGCAATTGAAAAATTGGGTCAAATTGGATGAGGGCACATAAATTGAAGAAAAATTTGGGGTTATCTTAAAAATCTAGACACTTTGGTGCAAAATGGAGGTCACCATCATGCTTAGAAGGCCTAAAGACCCCTAAATTGCTTGTCAAATCGTCAAAATTAGAGGGCGGAAAATTTATTGGTGATTTTTTATTAGTGCACTTTATGAGGCATAGAAATGCATACGGTCATACCACCTGCACGTGCATCAGTACCTGCATCAAAAAAAAAAATTAAATCGCGATATGGTAAAAAAAAATCCATGCACAAATATTTTTGTTATTTTTTTAAGGGGGTTCAAATTTTTCAAAAGATTTCAAAAAGTTTTTTAAAAAGGTCAACAAAGAGGGAAAGAGGTATGTACAACTCGTACCAGGACTGCATTAGTAGGTAAAGTGCTGACATCAACGGATTTGGTGGCCCCACTAAAATTAGTGCCTAGCTAAATTTAGCAAACCTCCTCTAATTTTAGCCAGTTTTTTGTCCTAAAAACCACTCTTCAGTGTTTTGCCCATAACTTTGTCATACATAATCAAAATCAAGAAAACAAGATATACTCAAAAAGCTAGTTTTGTCACTGATCATAATTTGGTGGTGGGTTTTTCATATTCTTCACCAATTTTATGTACCAAGCCTCCAAATTCAACCTTCAATTTTGCAATTCTAAAGCCATATCTTTCACATCTGAACTCTATTTTTTTACTTCCATACATCATCAGAAAGACCTCAAAAGTCCTCTATCCATATATTAGGTCTCTTTTTTCTAGAATATGCTCCAGGTATATTTTATTGAGTTTTTCGTGTTTTCACTATATGCTCCATTACTTGGATATTTTGGAACTTTGGATGGATCTTTTTTGTTGGAAAGGGTCGTATTTGATGTGTTTTGCATGTGTTGAGATTATCGGGGTTTGATAATTTTATTTGAGGAGGTATCATGGTTTTTTATGTTCATCCTTCAATTATCTACCTGGCTAAGGGCAATTATGAGTCTTGGCACCAAGAAATCCTCACACAACTCAAGTAGCTAGATATGTTGCCTTATTTGTATGGGCTCATACTTGAACCAGCAACTTCTGGAGGTAAATCATCTTGGGTTAATCTCATAGACCATGTTGTAGGTGTGATTTATTCTAGTGTTGATTATGACACTATGTGTCCTATATCAGACCTTGAGTGTCCTCACGCACTTTGGACTTTCCTTTGGGAGATCTTTGCAGACCCTCATACCTCTCCATTTCCAAAGAATCATGCACTAGATTTTCTTCTTCCCTTTACACATGCAAATTGCATGCCCTATAATGATGATACTATAGAGAAGCTTGAGTATATCAGAGATCTTGCATGTTCTGATGGATCATAGGCCTATCTTCATGTTCCCACTCCTCACATTGAGATCCCATCTCAATCATCTTCATCTTCTATTGTTCCTAATAATATTGGCATTGGCTCATGCATAGCCTCCACTGATTCAGTGTAGTAGGACATTATTCTTCCAGACATGGCTATTTGGGATTAGTATATTACACACATATTATCCTTGTTTTTGAAGTCCCATTATTCATATTCAGAGGACTATTTTGAGGATATTCATCTCCTCTTTTCTAATAGCCACATCAATATTGTCATCTCATCTTTATCGCCCATGGAGCTTGTTCTTCATTAGCTTTTGCAAAGTCCTAATTTGTCACCTCCTACATTTATTATGAATGTACCTTGTTGGTTCGTGGGATCATTATCTATCATGGACATAGAGGCACATACAGTTTGGATTTTGATGGCATGTCTTTCTAGTCACCAATTTAGTAAAACAAACAACGAAAACTTACAGGCAATGATAGGGAATTAATGATATGAAGTTCAGGTATAGCCAAGAAGAAATTACATGAACAATCTATGTCAAATATGCCCAAGAATCAATATCACTTGTTCAGGCAACCATTGTATGCAACAATAAAACAAAGAGACATATTCTTATTGGATTCATCACTTATTTCAAAGTTTTCTGATTCTTATTAGAATCAAAAAATCACCCATTTACAACACAAAACTCCTAGCAGGCTTCTTGGTCGATCTCCTTATGGCTGATTCAAACCTTCTTGTCATTCACATTCAGTTGGTCTGCAACTACTCTGTTATTCTGCACTTTGACTAGCTCTCCCCTAACTTGACCAATCCAACCCTTAAGACACCCAAAGTCACCTTACTAATAGATGAAAATTTAGTTGGCCAATGGTTGCCAAAATGGCTTTTGAAAACTAACTACCAACATGAAACTGAGTAATCGACTCCAATTGAGTGCAGCTATCGATCAATATTCAAGACTTTAGAAATCTAAAGGGAAAACATATTTCTTTCACGGTTAAGATAGTTTCAGAAAACAAAGTGTATACACTAAAAATTGGTCTGGAGATAAATTAATTAAATACAAAGTTATTTAATTAATTAAAGCCTTTTAATTCTTCTACTATATAAATGAATTTAATAATTTATTTATATAGTTCATTTTTCCTAATTCATCCTATCTTAATCCATTTCTTCTATTTTCCTAATTAAATAAATTGTTCTAATGAATTTGTTCATTTAATTATTCCCCACCATTAAATTTGAATTTTTAATTCAAATTGGACACATGTGTCCTAACTCTTAACCACCTCCCAACCTAACCTTATCCTAACCAACCCCTAGGCTAAACATGGGTTAACCAGCCCTATCTTCTCTAACCTCCTATCATAATCTCTTGTGGGTTGTTCACTCTCCCTTGAGGACACATGACACCTTTTCCACTTGTCCCTCCTCTCTTTGCCACTTGCCTCTTTGTTGGTACTTGGTGGAGATTCTTTGACACTTGTCTCTCTAGCAATGACGTGTCCTCTCCTTCAACTTCCTCTCTAACTTCTTATCTGATGACCGTCGATATCTCCAAATTGAATCTTGATCGTTGATTTGTGCCACCTCAACCTTGGTCTTGAAAAATCTATAAATGACCCTCTTTTCGGCCATGAGACCCCCCTTAGCATCCAGCATTATCAATAATCTTAGTATCATCTTTAGCAGCATAATTAATTCTCTTTGCATCATAATTAGCTTATCATAGTACCATTTTGCATCTAGTGTAATGACTTTCCTTACATTTTTCATCATAGTTTAGAATTGATAACCCAATGATGAACAGTGAGTACCAAACCGGTACTAAGGGGAGGGGGGGGGTGAATCAGTATAGGTACAAAAAAAATTCCTGAACCGGTTTGACTACAAACAGTGAACTTGACTGGCAATCACTAACACCGGTCATAAACCAAATTACTACCAGTTAAGCACAATGAGACTATGAAAGATATAAACTGGAAACACTTATCTTATCACACAACCTACACCCTCATTTCAACATTATCCTTGTGCATAAACAGGTAATCTATCATTAAAAATATAATAAATTGCTAGATCAACATGATTCACCTCTTGACATAAATCAACAAAGCATCATATGAAAAAGACATCACATATGACACACATATTTTTCATGTGGAAACCCAACTGGGAAAAACTACCGTGGGGATGAATACCCACAAGCTATTTTTGAACTCTTTAGAGGTCCGCTCTGTTGGAAGCCTAGTCCGGTTAAAGACTATTACAACAGGTTCTGTTAGGAACCGATCCTATTAGGGATCGCCCGGTTAAGGGATGGCTAGAATACCCGGTTAAGGGTTAAACCTTGTTAGAGGATTTTATGAACTCAATGGTTTTAAGTCACCTTGTTAAAGGATTTACAGCAAGTTGGTTAAAGCTACCCTATTAAGGGATTTTCCAACTATTGAAGTGATTAGAGAACAATAGGTATTACAGTGATCTGGTAATAGCACTCAATGCCAATGCAGACCCGCTTTAGTTCCTTTCTTCTGCATACACACTCTGCAGGTATCAACCCTCTTATCTGGTCTGGCAAGAATCACGTATCTTTGCACTTAGATACACACACAACATTTGCCAACAACTTCAACATGAAACACAACATCGACCTTATAGGAAATAGATAGGTTGGTAACATAAACCCTAAACCCTAAACATTTAGGTTCAGTGATTCAGTCGGTTCAATCCTGACCATTGAGCACTTTGCATTTGAATATAATGGTCTTGAACAGATCTCGAGACATTCTCCATCGTTCGTTCTTCACCGCTTCTTGGAGGTGATAACCCATCACGCGTTCTCCACCATTTGCAGAGACTTCTCACATTCCCGAGGTAGATAGGATCAATCTCCTTCATGTAATATCCTTCACGTGCACGAGGCTGACGTGGAAACATGATCTGATCTCCATTACAATGCTAACTCATCACACAATTCCATCAGTTGAATCACACAGGCTCGAAACACTTCAACCAGAAACCCTGAAGCTAAGACTACCAACAGATAGTCATACCATATTAAACCTTGATGGAAAACATTCCATATACCGGTTCACTTGGATAAATGTACCGCTTCACCTTTTGCACATATACTGGTTCTCAACATTATACTGGTTCACTTTGCTAGTTGCTTAACTTCAATAAACCTATTCACTCTTCAACATATTACCGGTTCACTCTTCAGCATATTGACATCAATGACAACACAATATCATCGTGTCAACATATTTTGCACATATGCCAACAATCTCCCCCTTTGGCATTGATGGCAAGATACAAAGATATCTCTATTTCTGCATCACATCTTCTCCTTAATACTCAAGGTATCTTCTCCTCTTCACATCTTCTCCCCCTTTGACAACAATGCCAAAGTAGAGGTACAAGCTTCCCTGTTCCACTATGCTACTCCCCCTGAGGAGTAGCATCCTTCAACACATCAATCCTGAAAAGATATAGCAAAGTAAGATCTGACTGATGTGGAGCACAAACCTTTAGTTTGCCTCTTGAAGGGGTAGCACCCCTAATTCTCCTCTCAGATAGGTAAAGGTAGCCTTTGGTAGAGGCTTGGTGAATATGTCTGCTAACTACTCCTTACTGGAAACATGTTCCAATACCACCTCTTTGTTCTGAACCTTTTCCCTCAAGAAATGATAATTGAGTTCAAAGTGCTTGGTTCTAGCATGTAAAACTGGATTCTTGGAAATGTTAATTGCACTTGTATTATCACAAAATATACTTACCGGTTCAGAGATAGGAACTTTGAAGCCATTCAATACATGCTTCATCCAAATAGTCTGGGTGCAGTTCATAAAAGCTGCAACATACTCCACTTATGTTGTATACTGAGAGATACAACTCTACTTTTTACTCATCCATGAGACCAGTCTACCACCAAGAAAGAATGCACCACTGGTTGTGCTCTTCCGGTCATCCACATTACCAACCCAATCAACATTTGTGAATACTTTCAGGTTGAAATCATCATTGTATGGATACCATAATCCATAGTCAATAGTTCCCTTCAAATATCTAAGAATCTGCTTGACTGCTACCAAGTGGGATTCTCTTGGGCTTTTCTGAAACTGAGCGGTAATACCCACTACATGTGCAATGTCTGGTCTGCTATGCACTACATAATGCAACTTACCAATCATTGATCGGTATTCCTTCTCATTTACCAATGCTGAGTCATCCTCTTTTGATAGTTTACAACTAGTCACCATTGGTGTGCCAACTGGTTTGTTGTCTTCCATGTCAAAGGTCTTCAACACCTCTTTGACATACTTGGACTGAGTAATAAAGATTTTATCTTTCATTTCTTGAATCTGCAGTCCAATGAAGAACTTAATCTCCCCTATGAGTGACATCTCAAACTCCTTGTTCATCTCATCTGCAAAGTCATGACTCATCTTGTCATCTCCACCAAAGATTATGTCATCAACAAATACTTCACAGATCAGAATCTGATCTTCTTCTGATTTCAAGTAGAAATTGCTATCTTCACTTGTTCTTTCAAATCCAATCTTCACAAGATGGGAGTGCAAGCATTCATACCATGCTCTAGGTGCCTGCTTCAGACCATACAAGGCTTTATGTAGCCTGCACACCATGTCACTATCTTTTGATAGGGAAAACCCATCTGGTTTCTCTATATACACCTCCTCTTCAAGTATTCCATTTAGAAATGTAGATTTTACATCCATTTGGTATACCTTGAATCCTTCAAAAGCTGCATATACAAGAAGCATATAAACTCCTTCCAATCTTGCTACTGGAGCAAAGGTTTCTCCATAGTCTTCTCCTTCTTGTAGGGTATATCATTTGCATACTACTTTGGCTTTGTTCCTTACCACTGTGACATCCTCATTCAGTTTATTTCTAAAGACCCATTTGGTTCCAATGATAGTTTTATGCTCTGGTCTGGGTACCAAAGACCATGTACCATTCTTTTCTATCTAGTCAAGTTCCTCTTCCATTGCCTTGATCCAGTCTTCATATTTATGTGCCTCTTTAAATGATTTAGGCTCAAATTCATAGATCATACATGAGTTTTCTCTAACCTTTCTTCTTGTAAGAATTCTTGCATCTTTGTCTCCTATGATCTGCTTTGGATCATGATTGAGTTTTACATACCTAGGTGTATTCTTAATAGATTCATCTTGCTTTTCTTCTTCATCCTCATCTTCATCAGCATTAGCATCCACCAGTGTAGGAGCACAATTACTGTACTGAGCTGATTTGCAACTAGTTCCCAGAAGGTTACTACCGGTTCATCTCCTACATGCTTTGTGCCAGTTTCCTCAGGTTTCTCAGAGTTTTCATCAACCCTAACATTGATGCTTTCAACAATTCTCTGAGTCCTATTGTTGAAACATTTGAGAGCTTTGCTCTTTGTGGAATACCCTAGGAATATTCCCTCATCACATTTAGCATCAAACTTGCTCTGATGTTCACTCCTCTTGATATAACATTTACTACCAAACACTCTGAAGTAGCTTACCACTAGTGTCTTACCGGTCCAGTACTCATAAGGAGTCTTATCCTTTCCTTTCTTGATGAGTACCCGGTTGATTGTGTAGACTATAGTGCTCACCACTTCTCTCCAAAAGGTGTGAGAAACCTTTCCTTGGATTGACATGGTTCTAGCTGCTTCAACCACAGTCTGGTTGTTCCTCTCTGCTAAGCCATTCTGCGGTGGAGTCCGGGGGGTAGACAGTTGCCTCTTGATGTCTTTCTCTTCACATTATTTGTTGAATTCACTGGAAGTGAATTCCCCTCCATGATTAGTTCTGAGGCATTTGATTCTTCTACCGCTTTCCTTTTCTACCAGTGCTCTGAAAGCTTTGAACTTTCCAAAGGCTTCAGACTTATCCTTTAATAATGTGACCCACATCATTCTTGAGCAATCATCTGTAAGAATCATAAAATACCTATCTCCCTACACACTCCTAGTTTTCATAGGAGCACACAAATCAGTATGCAAAAGATCAAGTAAAGTGTTTGCAGTGAAAGATTTACCTTTGAAGGTTGAGGAAGACATTTGCCCCAGTTGACACTCTCTGCACAGAGGATTTTCTGGTTTGCTCAGCATCAGCAGTCCTCTAACTGCCTTGATCTTACTGGCCTTCACAATATTGTCAAAGTTTATATGGCAGAGTCTCCTATGCCATATCCAGTTGTCTTGAAACTTAGCCATAAGACATGTACTAACATTATCATTTAGCTGAAATAGGTTACCTTTGGTCTACATGTCGGTAGCCATCAGTTCACCACTCTTTCCTTTGATTTTGCACACTCCATTTTTGAATTCTAGAGTGATTCCATTATTATTCAATTGAGCAACACTCAAAAGGTTGTGCCTTAGACCTTTTACCCAATACGCATTTTCAGCATTGCTTCTTCCATTTAGAGAGATGGACCCTCTACCTTTTACCATACATGGTGCATCATTACCAAAACGAACCACACTACCATCATACTCTTCCAGAGAAAGAAACTTACTCTGGTCACTAGTCATATGGTGAGAATAGCCACTGTCAATAATCCACTCATTGGAATTATCAAAGTGGGAGACAAGAGCTTTCTTGTCTGACACATCTTCCTTGACTGCTACAAACATAATATCCTCATTTTTTTCATCTTTTTATTCCTCATCAGTGACACCTTCATCAATTGCTACAAAATAGTTTCTCCGGTTTTCTCCTTTGAACTTCTTGAACTTTTCTGGTTTGTCCTTGCTATCACCATTTGGACAGTTTACAACAATGTGTCCTATCTGGTTACAAGAAAAGCATTTCAAAGGGAGCTTACCTCTGTATTTACTGGTTCCCTTAGGAAGTCTCTTGGCAAGAAGAGATTAAAATTCCATCAGGGTCTCCTCATCATCCATTTCTCTACTCTGTCTTGGTTCACCACTGGTACTAGCTTCTTTGCCTTTTCTAGATGGAGCAGCAGATGCTCTAAAGGCTGATTTAGTCTTCTGAACACTGCCATCAAAACTATTTAGCTCATAGGCTGTCAACTTTACAATGATGGAGTCTAGGGATACCTTATTTTTGTCTATTGACCTCAACTCCTGAATAGAAGTAACCCTTATTGCATAGGCCGGTAATAAGGATCTCAAAAATTTGCTAACAACAGTGGAATCTTCCATTTTATCACCTGCACTCTTGATATCTCCAACAACAGTTTTGATTCTTATTCCATATTGTTGAATGGTCTCTCCTTCAACCATTTGCATGTCTTCAAACTTTCCTCTAAGGCTATCTTCCTTAGCTTGTTTCACATGCTCATCACCACCATAGATGTTCTTAAGAGTATCCCATACTTTTTTGGGATTTTCTTTATCCTGGACATCAATAAACTCAATGTCAGATAAACTACTAATTAGGGCTTTCATGACTTGCCCATTCTCCTGAATCTCTCTCTCTTTTGGTCATTGGTGAGAGTACCGGTAGGGATAACATAAGCATTCTCAACATAGCTCCAATATTGAGCACCCATGCTTCTGATGTATATCTTCATTCTGTCCTTCCATATTTTAAAGTTATCTCTATTGAACTTTGGACCTTCCCTCTTCATCATTACAATAGGATCTTCCCCTCAAGTGGTTAAGCTTACAACATAGAGGACCTAGAGGATGCTATGATACCAATTGATAACTCAATGATGAACAATGGGTACCAAACCGGTACTGAGAGTGGGGGGTGAATATGTACAGGTACAAAAACTTTTCCTAAACCAATTTGACTGCAAATAGTGAACTTGACTGGCAATCACTAAAACCGGTCATAAACCAAATTACTACCAGTTAACCACAATGAGACTATTTAAGATATAAACCGGAAACACTTATCTTACCACACAACCTACACCCTCATTTCCACATTATCTTTGTGCATAAATAGGTAATCTATCATCAGAAATATAATAACTTGCTAGATTAACATGATTCACCTCTTGATAGAAATCAACAAAGCATCACATGAAAAAGACATCACATATGACATACATATTTTTCACATGGAAACCCAACTAGGAAAAACCACGGTGGGGATTAATACCCACAAGCTATTTTTGAACTCTTTAGAGGTCCGCTCTGTTAGAAGCCTAGTTCGGTTAAAGACTGTTACAACAGGTTCTGTTAGGAACTGATCCTGTTAGGGATCACTCGGTTAAGGGATGGCTAGAATACCTAGTTAAGGGTTAAACCCTGTTAAAGGTTGCCTTGTTAGAGGATTTTATGAACTTAATGTCTTTGAGTCACCCTGTTAAAGGATTTAGAGCAAGCTGGTTAAAGCTACCCTGTTAAGGGATTTTCCAACTGTTGAAGTGATTAGAGATCAACAGGTCTTACAATGATCTGGTAATAGCACTCAATGCCAATGCAGACCCGCTTTAGTTCCTTTCTTCTACATACACACTCTCCAGGTATCAACCCTCTTATTTGGTCTGGCAAGAATCACGTATCTTTGCACTTAGATACACACACAACATTTGCCAACAACTTCAACATGAAACACAACTTCGACCTTCTAGGAAACAGATAGGTTAGTAACATAAACCCTAAACCCTAAACATTTAGGTTGAGCAATTCAGTCGGTTCAATCCTGACCATTGAACACTTTGCATTTGAATACAATGGTCTTGAACAGATCTCAAGATGTTCTCCATCATTCGTTCTTCACCGCTTCTTGGAGGCGATAACCCATCATGCGTTCTCCACCATTTGCAAAGACTTTGCACATTCCCGAGGTAGATAGAATCAATCTCCTTCATGCAAGATCCTTCACGTGCATGAGGCTGACATGGCAACATGATCTGATCTCCATTACAATGCTAACTCATTACACAATGCCATCAGTTAAATCACATAGGCTTGAAACACTTCAACCGGAAACCCTAAAACTGAGACTACCAACCAGTAGTCATATCATACTAAACCTTGATAGAAAACATTCCATATATTGGTTCACTTGGACAAACGTACTACTTCACCTTTTGCACATATATCGGTTCTTAACATTATATCGGTTCACTTTGCCAGTTGCTTAACTTCAATAAACTTATTCACTCTTCAACATATTACCAGTTCACTCTTTAGCATATTGACATCAATGACAACACAATATCATCATGTCAACATATTCTGCACATATGCCAACAAGAATTGCATTGCATATCATAGTAGATCTTAGCATTGAATCATTTCATTCTCATTTCTTGAGTTGTCATCTTGTAATATGATGCATCTGATAGCCATTATATGAACACGCGAGATCCTCAAGAATAGAGAGCAATGAGGCGATTTGAGGGAGTGGTTTGATTTATTTGTTCATTTTCTCTTTCATGTAATGCTTTGTTGGATGTTGTGTATTTGATTCTTATTGCACTGACATGAATTTTTACACTACATGAAGGTTGACCTCCAAAAACTTGCAAAGGAAGCAAAAAGAAAACCAAAATGCAACTAAAACCCAACTAGAAAAAATGAAACAACAAACAAAACCCATGAAGGAGTAATGCCCCTACATAAAACTCCCTGGGTGGAATGAATCATGAGCTCCTACTCATGAGATTTGCCATTGAATGACCCAGTTTATTGCTCTCATCCTCTATGAGCTAAGAAGCATCTTCAACATAATGATTGCTCCATTTGATGAGATACTAAAAATACTCATGCTTACGAGTCTTATTCAACATCTTCTTATCCATAATGCATTCTATTTATGGTGGATCGGAGGTTGTTGCTGGTTGATTCTCTAGAGATGAGATTGTTGGCTCAATCCCAACCTCTTCTACATCCCCGTTATATGGATAAATATCAGATACATTGAAAATGGGAGATATATGGAGATCTGCGAGAGCATTAGTGAAAAATTTCCTAAGGACTTGGCGGGATTCATTTTTTCAGTTTATTGTACATTCCTATTGGAAACCTTTCCTTACAAAGATAAGCCAACACAAGATCTTTGATCTGAAATTGCAACTACCTCCTCTTTTAATCAACATACTTTTTGTATTGTTGATTATTGTCTTCTATGTTTTGTTTCAGCTTCTCTTGAATATCATGAATGGCTTAGGCAATGTCCTCCTCATCTACAATCCTCTTCTCCATGTCAGCAAGATCATGAAGTTGAAAGATACCCCTTCAGTGCATACCATACACCGCATATAAAGGACTGAAACCTGTACTTTTATTTGGTGAATCATTATATGTGAATTCTACTTGTGCCAACATGAGATCCCAAATTCTAGGTGAACTACTAAGAAGACATCTTAACAAATCACCAAGGCTTCTATTGACAACCTCGATCTTACCATCTGTTTGTGGATGATATGTAAAACTAAAATCCAAATTTGTGTCCAATTTCTTCAATAGGGTCCTCCAAAAATGACCCACAAACTTTGTATCCTTGTCAGAAATTATACTCCTTAGAATTCCATGTAACCTTACAACTTCTTTAAAAAACAAATTAGCAATGTTAGTGGCATCACTAGTCTTCTTACATGGTATGAAATGCACTATTTTCAAAAATTAATCTACCACCACAAAGATTAAATCATTGCCCCTTTGTGTATGATGCAAACCCAACACAAAATCCATACTTATTGAATCCCAAGGTCTGGTTGGAACCAACAATGGCTGGTAAAGTCCAACATTTTGGCTTCTTCCCTTAGCAAGTTGATAAATTTTGCACTTCTCTACATACTTTCTCACATTTTCATGCATCTTAGGCCAAAAATAATGAGTACTTAATTGCAAATAAGTCTTATCCTGCCCAAAGTGACCAACAAGACTACCACAATGTTTTTCTTTCAACAAGTTGTCTCTCATGGATCCTTTAGGAATACATAACTTATTCCCCTTAAACAACAAACCTTCTTGTATCATAAAGTCCACCCATGGCTCTCTATTCTTGGCAATAGTATCATTGTAAGCTTCAAATGCTTCCTTAAAATCTACATCCTTTGCATATAATTCTTTCAAACTTTCAAAACCCACACTGTTAGTTTGTATTTCACAAAGAAACAGATTCTTTTTACTCAGATCATCAACAAATCTATTCATTTGCCCACTTTTATGTTTCAAAACAAAGTTAAAACTTTAAAGATACTCAACCCATTTAGCATGCCTCTGATTCAACTTTTGCTGGCTATTAATGAACTACAAAGCATGGTTATCTATATACACAACAAACTCCTTAGGCAACAAATAATGTCTCCATTTCTTTAGGGACTAAACCAAAGCATAGAAATCCAAATCATAAGAAGAATATTTCCTTTTAGCATCATTAAACTTCTCACTAAAATATGCAGTCGATTTACCTTCTTGGATTAGGGTTGTCCCAATTGCTAACCTAGTAGCATCACATTCTACTTGAAATAACTTGTCAAAATCAAACAAAGAAACAATGGGCTGCTCACTTACATTCTTCTTCAAAAATCTAAAATTTTATTTAGCCTCCTTAGTCCAAACAAATGGTCTCTTATTCCCTTTAATAGTCTTCATAATAGGTACCACTACATGACTGAAATTTCTTATAAACTTTCTATAAAAACTAGAAAGACCATGAAAGCTTCTTACCTCCATTACACTTTTTGGTGTTGGCCAATCAATGATGGCATGTACCTTCTCCTTATCCATCTTTAGTCCATATTTGGACACCATAAAGCACAAATAAATCAGCTTGGTCTACGTAAACACACATTTCTTCAAGTTAATCTACAACCTTTCCTCATGTAACCTCTTCAATAACATCCTCAAATGTTCTATATGCTCCTCCTTAGACCTGCTAAACACCAAAATGTCATCCAAATATACAATTACAAATTTACCAAGAAACAATTTCAAAACCTCATTCATTAATCTCATAAATGTGCTAGGGGTAGTAGACAATCCAAAAGGCATAACTAGCCATTCATACAACACAACACTAGTCTTAAAGGTTGTCTTCCATTCATCCTCTGGTCTGATTCTTATTTGATGGTATCCAATTTTCAAATTTGTCTTGGAAAAATACCTGGATCCACTCAAACAATCCATGAGATCCTCTATTCTTGGTATGGGAAACTGATATCTTATTGTAATCTTGTTAATAGCCCTTTAATTAGTACACATTCTCCATTCCCCTACTTTCTTTGGAACTAGCATGGTAGGAACAACACATGGACTTAGGCTCTCCCTTATCAAACCCTTCTTCAAAAGGTTTTCCACTTGCTCCCTTATCTCTTCATTTTCCATAGGTTTCAACCTGTAGGTTGTCTTATTAGGAAGGCTAGCTCTTGGAATCAAATCCATATGGTGGCTAATGCTTCTTATAGGTGGAAAGTCGCTGGGAAAATCATCCAAATGTTCATTCAAAATACCTTGCACTTCAGGAGGCAAATCATCAAGTTTCATGGAGGTGAACACATGCCTAGGTTTAAGAACCAAAGCAAATCCTACTTCTTCCTTCTTCATTTCTTGGATGAATTCCTTACCACTTACCAACATTACCTTACTACTGCTATTGTTGTTGTTGTCCACTTCTTTCTCCTTCATGGGCATCAAGATATGCTTAACTCCATCATTTTCTATGGTATATGTATTCTCCCTTCCATTATGCAACACCTTTCTGTCAAATTGCCATGGTCTTCCTAGTAATACATGACACACATTCATAGGCATAATATCACACAATACATTATCTTTGTAACTACTAATTTGAAAATTAACATAAGCATGCTCATTTACCAACAATTGATGACCTTTTTGCAACTAGGATACTTTATAAGGAAATGGATGCTTGATCCTTTTAAGGTCTAACTTATCTACCATCTATGCTGCAATAATGTTATCTATACTACCACCATCAATAATCAATCTATAACATTTACCTTTGGACTTACATTTAGTTCTGAATAATGCTCTCCTTTGGGTTGGTTCTTGATTTTTGTTTTATGGCTTCAACAATACCCTCTTGAGCAATATATACTCACCTGATTCTGGTTCATCCTTGTGGTGTACTGGAGACCCCACACTCTCTTGATCCACATGAACAATCTGATTGCTTCTCTCAAACTTTGAATTCCCTCCTTGAGAAGTCTCAAAGCATTCCCAACTCCTGTTCCTAAATTGGTTGCACTTAAAATATTTTCAAACGAATCATCTTCCTCTTCCTTGTGAACCTCCTCTTCCATAGATTCTTCCACTTTTATTTTTATAGCCTCCTCTATCATTATCAGTTGTCCCACTACTACTTCCAGCCTCTTCTCCTTAATGATGTTGTTGTCCTCTCTCATATTGTTGTCCTCTTCCTCTAAACCCACTTCCTCTCTTTTTCTTTTGTTGACTTTGTTTCTGCTACAACATCTCTTCTGCCTTTAAAGCAAGTTGATAAGCCTCTTCTTGAGATTCCTAGGGGACATGAGACTTAGTTCATCATGCAAACTATACTTCAATCCATTCATGTATCAGGCTATTTTCTCCATATCTTCCTCACTTTTCGCCATATCTTCCTCACTATGACCAAACTAGATTACTAACCTATAAAATGCTTCCATATATCATTTGATTGTTATGTCCTTCTGCTTTAGATTCTATAATATTTTAAATAGGTTTTCTTGATAGTCTTTAGGAAGGAACTTGGCCTTCAATTTAGCAACCATTCAATCCCATGAACTAATCTCCTCTTTGTTCTTCCTTCTTCTCTTTAATTGGACAAAGTCCCACCACATAGCAGCATGGCCTTTCAATCTTCTGAAGGAAAATTGAACTCTACTTTCCTCATATTCAAAGTACTTATCCACATCATTGATCCAGTCAATTAAATCTTCTCCATTGAAGCATCCTGGATATTTAGGAACCTTTATCTTGGGTTTAGAACCTATAGTCAATATTGTCCTCAACACTCTCTCCTCAAACCCTTCAGGTTCTTCATATTCTTCCTCATTCCTTTCCTATTCTTATTCTTCTCCTTCATTCTCACTTACATCATCTTCAAATTTTCCCCTTCTTTGTGCCCTTTCCAAGTCATCCATTCGAGCCATTAATTGCTGCAACATTTCTTGAATTCCTTCACCAGGAACTCTTCTACCTCTTCCTTGAGCTCCATCTCTACCCATTCTCTTTAGGCTCTAATACCACTATGATGGTGCACCTTGTTGATCACCAGTTTAATAAAACAAACAATGAAAACTTACAGGAAATGACAAGGAATTAATGATAGGAAGTTTAGGTATAGGCAAGAAGAAATTACACCAACAATCTATGTCAAATATGCCCAAGAATTAATATCACCTATTCAGGCAACCATCATATGCAAAAATAAATCAAAGAGACATATTCTTATTGGACTTGTCACTTAATACAAATTTTTCCGATTCTTATTGGAATTGGTTCATCACCCATCTACAACACAAAACTCCTAGCAGGCTGCTTGGTCGATCTCCTTATAGCCAATTCAAACCTTCTTGTCATTCACATTCAGTCAATCTGCAACTGCTCTATTATTCTACACTTCAACTCGCTCTCTCCTAACTCGACTAACCCAACCCCTAAGACACCCATCGTTGCCTTACTAATAGATGAGAAGTTGGTTGGCCAATGGTTGTCAACATGGATTTTGGAAATCGACTACCAACATGAAATCGAGTAACTGACTCCAACTGAGTCCAACTATCAGTTGGTATTTGGGACTTTAGAAATCTAAAGGGAAAACATATTCCTATCACAGTTAAGATAGGAACGAAAAATAAAGGTTGACCTCTAGAAACCTATGACAGGAAGCAAAAAGAAAACCAAAATGCAACTAAAACTCAACTAGAAAAAATGAAACAACAAACAAAACCCATTAAGGAGTAATTCCCCTGCATCAGATTTGGATTCTTACATATTCCAGGTTATGGGAGTGGCTTCTCATATCTCCAGTGGATTGGTTTCTTCCAAAGGGGAGACATGTTGTTTGTAGGTAGTGGATCATGTTTTGTCTTTGAGCATGCATAATTGGCACAGGAGCTACTTCTACATTGGGGGATTCTTGTCCTCATTCTCTCTCTTATGGGGGGATATTCATTCTACTTTTGTAACCAATTTTGTACTTGGGGGACCACTTGGAGTCCTTCATCTTAGTCACATGTAGTAACTTTTTCATTGCATCTCTCGCTTTTGGAGAGGGGTTTTTTTCCATGTGGTTTTTCTCCTTTTCTCCATTTAGAGAGACCTCTTTATTGTGAGTTGCATTGCTTTGCATTGGTTTGTAAATGACTACCTAATCAAGCCTTTGTTGTTGGGACTCATTCATGCATGCATTCTGCATTCATCATTATCTCTTTAGCTTATCCCTAAGTTAATCTTAAGGGAGGTGTTGGAGTAATTTTTGGACAATTATCTAATTATTTATTAATAGGTTCTTTAATTGATTTTTCACTTAATCTAAACTTAGGTGCTTTATTTTATCTAGGTATTATGATTTTTTATTTTGAGTTCACTTAGAGGCACTTCTAGTTAGATTTTTTAGCTTGTAGTTGAACTTAATTTAGCTCCTACTTTGCATTGCATTAGTTCTTCTAATTTTAGGATTAGAGCATCTCTTTCTTTATATAAAGCAAGTCAATCATTCATTGTAATTGTACCTTCAATATTGAATCTTCTATTCTTTTGTGCAATAATACAAAATTTTCTCATTATTATAGAGCATACAATATTTGCTTGATCTCTTTTGTGTGACTGGTGTTTTGCTTACAGATGATTTTTGGCCCCTTTGGTTGATCATCAACTTCTACATATCTCTTATTTTATAATGTTTCATGGTGGATTACTTGTTGTTAGGTAAAATTTTTAATTTCTAATGTTTTATGCAGTTTGAGCTCTTTCAATTTTGAAAGGGATTTGTTTCAAATATTCTCTAATATATGTTTACTACATTCCAAAAAAAAATGGAAAATGGAGGATATCTAAGGGTAGATGTTGAACATGAGACTATAGTAGTTTTTTATGATAACATTTTATGGATCTAAATTTATCGGGAAGGTGGAGCCACCCCACTCATCAAAGTAGTCTTTTGAGAGTCAACCTCGTCAGCCAAAATTGTAGCAGTAGTGTAGCGTCATAAAATTGCGACCCTTGCAATTTTTTACCGCATTTGGGGTCTTTGCATTGGCGGACGAATCCCTAAGCCTAATCGGAGACCCAAAACATGCTCATGCCACCAGAAACTTGCATTTTCCATCATTCTACATTGTCTCTTAGTTGTTGCATGTCCTAAATTAGGGCAAGACAAGGGTGTGGTGCCCTTGTCCTAGCCCTATTTTGGGCCCCCTTTGGTCCTATCTTGCATTGGGCTTGTCAATTGTTGAGCGGGAAAAGTTTCCCTATGTCGTCCGAAGGTGGGAAATTATCTAAACACCCCTAATTGGCAAGCATATAAGGAGAACTTCCTCTCCTATTTGCATAAGTTTGATAGGTGGATCATAAGTTGATAAGCGAAGTCGATCATAAGCCTTCAAGCATTGAGCATTTCAAGTCTCCTTTCAAGGCTAGGTGTTGTATTCAAGACAAGGATTCAACCATAAAAGAGGATGTTTCTACCAACATTCAAGACAACCTATTTTACATATCCATTCAAGAAAATGCATCTACAAAGGTATCAACCTTTCAATTACATCCCCTCCTTGAGGTGGATTCACCTCAGACATTTCCTTTCATTTACTTGCAACATTTTTCAACCACTTAGTTAATTCCAAAATGGGGTTTCACCTCAAGGCAAACCCCCAATCCCAACAACATTTTCCTCTCTTTTCTATATGTAGGTTGCAGGTGTGCAGCTATAATTACAGGATTAGGCTTCATTTCTAGAGACGAAAAAACCCTTTTTGACACATGAATTTTTCAGAGGACCGTGTGAAACTTCAACCTGGTCCCCACAAATTTTACTCAGATTTGTAGAGAAGCTTCGTCTCAACATTCTACTACTAATTCCAAGTGCACAACTTCATCCCACATCTCTATCTCAAGATATAATTGCTTCTGTGTCATTTCTATACTTAGTTGCAATTTTCTTAATTCAACTAGCCTATTATAAAAGAGGGTTGATTTACTTTCCTAATACATTCCAAATTTCCTATAATTCACTTAGTATTCAATCTCTTCCATTGGGATTGGATCTAGTGAATTCAACCTCTCTTTTGATAACTTAATGATGAACGAAGAGTACCAAACTGGTACTGAGAGGGGGGGGTGAATCAGTACAGGCAAAAACACAACCTTAAACCGGTTTTTCAACTAACACTCATGCACTGACAAACAAACAGCAGCATCGGTCCTTCAACAGAGTTCAACCGGCAAAAGCTAGTGTAACTAAGACAAGGAAAGACCGGTTGACACTTATCTTCTCATATAATCTAACTCTTCATTCTCATTTCACCCTAATGCATGAACAAGAAATCTACCATCAAAGATGTACATATTACAGCAAGATCAACATGCATCACCACTTAATCAAAAAACAATCATAACATCGCATGAAGAAAGTATCACACATGACACACATATTTTTCATGTGGAAACCCAACTGGGAAAAACCACGGTGGGGATGAATACCCACAAGCTTGTTTTTGAACTCTTTGGAAGTCCGTTCTATTAGGAGCCTTGTCCGGTTAAAGACAGATACAATAGGTTCTATTAGGAACCGATCCTGTTAGGGATCACCCGGTTAAGGGATGGTTACAATACCCAGTTAAGGGTTAAACCCTGTTAAGGGTACCTTGTTAGAGTATTTCAAGAACTCAATAGCTAAAGGATACCAATGACTCAGTAGCTTCAAGTTACCCTATTAGAGGATTTTCAACAAGCCGGTTAAGGCTACCCTATTAGGGGATTTCACAACTATTGAATTGGTTAAAGATCAATAGGTATATCAATGACCTGATAATAGCACTCAATGTCAATGCAAATCCGCTTAAGCTCCTCTTCACCTTCTGCACTTACATTCTGCAAATATGACTTCTCTCCTCTAGTCTGGCAAGAATCACGTATCTCTTCTCTTAGATACACACACACAACTTTTGCCAACAACCTCTAAAAAAATCACAACATCGACCTTATAGGACAACAGACAGGTCGGTAGCATAAACCCTAAACCCTAGACTTGTTAGGTTAAGGAATTCAAATGGTTCAATCCTGACCATTGATCATACTATATTGAATGCAACAGTCTTGATCCAATCTCAAGACATTCTTCATCGTTCGTTTTCCACCAATTTCATGGTGGCTGATAACCCATCACACATTATCACCATTTACAAACTTTGCACATTCCCGAGGTAGATAGGGATAGTCTTCTTCATGCAAGATCCTTCACGCACACAAGGCTGATGTGGCAACATGATCTTGTTCTTTGTTATACTGCTAACTCATCACACAAAGATCACCGATTGAATCACACAGGCTTGAGGTACTCCAACCGAAAATCCTGAAGTGGAAACTACCTACCAACTGGTAGTCATACAATGCTTCCATGTGTCGGTTCCCATGACTACATGTCGGTTCACCTTGTCATGTTGGTTCACCTTGATCAAATATACCACTTTACTTTGGCATATATACCGGTTCTCACATATGTCGGTTCTCTCTACATATCACATATTGACATCAACGACAACATACAATATCATTATGTCCTCATATCGGTTCACATAATGCCAACAATCTCCCCCTTTGGCATTGATGGCAATATACAAAGATATCTCTCCGCTTCACATCTTCTTCCCCAATTTCTGCAGTCTGCAGATATCTTCTCCACTTCACATCTTCTCCCCCTTTGACAACAATGCCAAAGCGGAGGCACAAGCTACCCTGTTCCATTATGTTGCTCCCCCTGAGGAGTAGCATCCTTCAACACATCAATCCAAAATAAATTTGACTATGCAATACCTGACTGATGTGGAGCATATGCTTTTAGTTCACCTCCTGAAGGGGTAGTACACCTAATTCACCTCTTAAGTATATGAATGTAGTCTTTGGGAGAGGCTTGGTGAATATGTCTGCTAACTGCTCTTTATTGGAAACATGCTCTAGTGCAATCTCTTTGTTCTGGACCTTTTCCCTCAAGAAATGATACTTAAACTCAAAATGCTTGGTTCTAGAATGTAAAACTAGATTATTTGAAATATTGATAGCACTTGTGTTATCACAGAATATACTTACCGGTTCAGATACAAGGATTTTCAAGCCATCTAATACATGCTTCATCCAGATTGTTTGAGTGCAGTTCATGAAAGCTGCAACATACTCCGCTTCCACTGTAGACTGAGAGATACAGCTCTACTTCTTACTCATCCATGAGACCAGTCTACCACCGAGAAAGAATGCACCACTGGTTGTGCTTTTTCGGTCATCCACATTACCTACCCAATCAGCATCTGTGAATACTTTCAGGTTGAAATCATTGTTGTATGGGTACCACAATCCATAGTCAAATGTTCCCTTTAGATACCTAAGAATCTGCTTGACTGCAACCAAGTGGGATTCTCTTGGACTTTTTTGGAACCTTGCAGTAATGCCAACTGCATGTGCAATATTTGGTCTGCTATGCACTACATAATGCAGCCTACCAATCATTGATCGGTATTCCTTCTCATCAACCAATGTGGAATCATCCTCTTTTGATAATTTGCAACCAGTCACCATCGGTGTACCAACCGGTTTGCTATCTTCCATGCCAAAGGTCTTCAACACCTCTTTGACATATTTGGACTGAGTGATAAAGATTCCATCTTTCATCTGTTGGATCTACAATCCAATGAAGAACTTAATCTCCCCTATGAGTGACATCTCAAACTCTTCATCTCATCAGCAAACTCATGACTCATCTTGTCATCTCCACCAAAGATAATGTCATCAACAAAGACCTCACAGATTAGGATCTGATCTCCTTTAGATTTCAAGTAGATATTGCTATCTTCACTTGTTCTCTCAAATCCAATCTTCACAAGATGGGAATGTAGACGTTCATACCATGCTCTAAGTGCCTGCTTTAGACCATATAAGGCTTTATGTAGCCTACACACCATATCACTGTCTTCAGATAGGGAAAACCCATCTGGTTGCTCTATATACACCTCCGCTTCAAGTACACCATTTAGGAATGCAGATTTTACATCCATTTGATATACCTTGAATCCTTTAAAAGTTGCATATGCAAGAAGCATACGAACTCCTTCCAATCTGGCTATAGGAGCAAAGGTTTCTCCATAGTCTTCTCCTTCTTCTTGAGCATATCCTTTGCACACCAATCTGGCTTTGTTCCTAAGCCATCCTCATTTAGCTTGTTTCTGAACACCCATTTGGTGCCAATGACATTTTTATGCTCTGGTCTGGGTACCAAGGACCATGTACCATTTCTCTCTATCTGGTCAAGTTCCTCTTCCATTGCCTTGATCCAGTCTTCATCTTTATGAGCCTCTTTGAATGATTTAGGCTCAAGTTAAGAGATCGTACATGAGTTTTCTCTGATCTTTCTTCTTGTAAGGATTCCTGCATCCTTATCTCCTATGATTTGCTTAGGATCATGATTCAGCTTGACATACCAAGGAATAGTCTTGACTCGTTCTTCTTGCTTTTCCTCTTCATCCTCATCTTCATCAGTATCAGCATTCACCGGTTCAGGAACACTGTTACTGGTACTTGGTTGACTAACAATCGGTTCCCAGAAGGTTGCAACTGGTTCATTTACAGCTTGCTCACTATCGGTTTCCTCCAGTTTCTTAGAGGTTTCATCAACTCTCACATTGATACTTTCCATAGTTCTCTGAGTCCTATTATTGAAACACTTGAGAGATTTACTCTTGGTGGAATATCCTAGGAATATTCCCTCATCATGTTTAGCTTTAAACTTGCCCTGATTTTCACTTCTCTTGATGTAACATTTTCTACCAAATACCCTAAAGTAGCTAACCTCAGGTGTCTTACCTGTCCAATACTCATAAGGAGTTTTGTCCTTACCTTTCTTGATGAGTACCCGATTCATTATGTAGACTGTAGTGCTTACCGCTTCTCTCCAAAAGGTGTGAACTACCTTTCCTTGAATCAACATGGTTCTAGTTGCTTCAACCACAGTCTGATTATTCCTCTCTGCTAGGCCATTCTATTGTGGAGTCCGGGGGGCAGACAGTTGCCTCTTGGTGCCAAATTCTTCACAATATTTGTTGAAATTGGAAGTGAATTCCCCTCCTTGATTAGTTCTGAGGCACTTGATCCTTTTACCGCTTTCCTTCTCCACTAATGCTCTGAAAGTTTTGAACTTCACAAAGGCTTCAGACTTGTCTTTCAAGAATGTGACCCACATCATTCTTGAGCAGTCATCAGTGAGAATCATGAAGTACCTATCACCCTGCACACTTCTAGTTTTCATAGGACCACACAAATCAGTATGCACAAGATCAAGCAAGTTGTCAACAGTGAAAGATTTACCTTTAAAGGTTGAGGAACACATTTTCCCCAATTGACACTCTCTGCACAAGGTATTATCCGGTTTGCTTAGCACCGGCAACCCTCTAACTGCCTTGATCTTACTAGCCTTCACAATGTTATCAAAGTTTACATGGCAGAGTCTCTTATGCCATATCCAGCTATCATCAAATTTAGCCATAAGACATGTACTTATATTTGCATTCAGCTGAAATAGGTTACCTTTGGTCTACATACCAGTAGCCACAATTTCGCCATTCTTTCCTTTGATTCTGCACACTCCATTCTTGAATTCCAAAGTGAGACCACGATCATTCAGCAGGGCAACACTCAGAAGGTTGTGTCTGAGACCATCAACCCAATATACATTGTCAGCACTACTCTTTCCATTCAGAGAGATGGATCCTCTGCCTTTGACCATGCATTGTGCATCATTTCCAAAGTGAACCACACCACCATCATACTCTTCCAAGGATAGAAACTTGCTCCAGTCACCAGTCATATGGTGAGAACAGCCACTATCAATGATCCACTCATTGGAATTATCAAAGTGGGAGACAAGAGCTTTCTTGTCTGACACATCTTCCTTTACAACAACAAACACAATATCTTCATTCTCTTCATCTTCTGATTCCTCATCTGTGACACCTTCATCAACTGCAACAAGACAGTTTCTCCAGTTTCCTCATTTGAATTTCTTGAATCTTTCCAATTTATCCTTGTTGTCACTATTAGGACAGTTCATAGCAATATGTCTTATCCGGTTACAAAAAAAAATATTTCAAAGGGAGCTTACCTCTGTATTTACCAGTTCCTTTTGGAAATTTCCTAGCAAGAAGAGCTTCAAATTCCATCAGAAACTCCTCATCATCCATTACTCTGCTCTGTCTTGGTTCACCACTAGTGCTTGCTTCTTTTCCTTTTTTGGATGGTACAGCAGAAGCTCTAAAAGATGATTCAGTCTTTTGAACACTGACATCAAAACTATTTAGCTCATATGTTGTCAACTTTGCAATGATGGAATCCAGGGATACCTTAGTCTTGTCTATTGATCTCAACTCCTGAATAGCAGCAACTCTTATTGCATAGACCGACAATAGCGATCTCAGGACTTTGCTTACCACAGTGGAATCTTCCATTTTACCACCTGCACTCTTGATGTCTCCAACAACAGTTTTGATTCTAATACCATACTGTTGAATGGTTTCACCTTTAACCATTTGCATGTCTTCAAACTTTCCTCTAAGGCTTTCTTCCTTAGCTTGTTTTACATGCTCATCACCTCCATAGATATTTTCAAGAGCATCCCATACCTCTTTGGGATTAACCTTATCTTGGACATCAATGAACTCAATGTCAGATAAACTACTGATTAGGGCTTCCATGACTTGCCCATTCTCCTATATCTCTCTCTTTTGATCATCGGTGAGAGTACCGGTAGGGGCAACATAGGGATTCTCAACATAGCTCCAGTGTTGAGAACCCATGCTTCTGATGTATATCTTCATTTTGTCTTTCCATATACTGAAATTTTCTTTGTTAAACTTTGGACCTTCCCTCTTCATCATTACAACAGGATCTTTCCCTCAAGCGGTTAAGCTTACAACACAGAGGACCTGGAGGATGCTCTGATAACAATTGATAACTTAATGATGAATGAATAGTACCAAACCGGTACTGAGAGGTGGGGGTGAATCAGTGCAGGAAAAAACACAACCTTAAACCGGTTTGTCAGCTAACACTTATGCACTAACAGACAAACAGCAGCACCGGTCCTTCAACAGAGTTCAACCGGCAAAACCCAGTGTAACTAAGACAAGCAAAGACCGGTTGACACTTATATTCTCATATAATCTAACTCTTCATTCTCATTTCACCCTAATGCATGAACAATAAATCTACCATCAAAGATGTACATATTATAGCAAGATCAACATGCATCACCACTTAATCAGAAAACAATCATAACATCACATGAAGAAAGCATCACACATGACACACATATTTTTCACGTGGAAACCCAACTGGAAAAAACCACGGTGGGGATGAATACCCACAAGCTTGTTTTTGAACTCTTTGGAAGTCCGCTCTATTAGGAGCCTTGTCCAATTAAAGACAGATACAATAGGTTCTGTTAGGAACCGATCCTGTTAGGGATCACCCGGTTAAGGGATGGCTACAATACCCGGTTAAGGGTTAAACCCTGTTAAGGGTACCTTGTTAGAGGATTTCAAGAACTCAATAGCTAAAGGATACCAATGACTTAGTAGCTTCGAGTTACCCTATTAGAGGATTTTCAACAAGCCGGTTAAGGCTACCCTATTAGGGGATTTCACAACTATTGAAGTGGTTAAAGATCAACAGGTATATCAATGACCTGATAATAGCACTCAATGCCAATGCAAATCCGCTTAAGCTCCTCTTCACCTTCCGCACTTACATTCTGTAGATATGACTTCTCTCCTCTGCTCTGGCAAGAATCAAGTATCTCTTCTCTTAGATACACATACACAACTTTTGCCAACGACCTCTGAAAAAATCACAACATCGACCTTATAGGACAACAGACGGGTCGGTAGCATAAACCCTAAACCCTAGACTTGTTAGGTTAAGGAATTCAAATGGTTCAATACTGACTGATGATCATACTATATTGAATGTAACAATCTTGATCCAATCTCAAGACATTCTCCATCGTTCGTTTTCCACCGATTTCATGGTGGCTGATAACCCATCACACGTTATCACCGTTTACAAACTTTGCACATTCTCGAGGTAGATAGGGATAGTCTTCTTCATGCAAGATCCTTCATGTGCACAAGGCTGACGTGGCAACATGATCTTGTTCTTTTTTATACTGCTAACTCATCACACAAAGATCATTGATTGAGTCACACAGGCTTGAGGTACTCCAACCAGAAATCTTGAAGTGGAAACTACCTACCAACCGATAGTCATACAATGCTTCCATGTGTCGGTTCCCATGACTACATGCCGGTTCACCTTGTCATGTCGGTTCACCTTGAACAAATATACCGCTTTACTTTGGCATATATACCGATTCTCACATATGTCAGTTATCTCTGCATATCACATATTGACATCAATGACAACATACAATATCATTATGTCCTCATACTGGTTCACATAATGCCAACATCTTTTAAATGTAATGTGTGTGAAAAATTGAAGGGAATCCTTTGTGAAACTTTCATCCATCTTTTGAGGGGAGTAAAGCTTTCCACTTGATCTCCCTCATCACTTTTCACCATATTACATTTTGGTGAGTCGACGTCTTACATGCCTTACATTGAAAATTATTGCATATTTTTCATTTACAAGTTTAATTTTCTTACAATTTACAAAAAGTTAGTGGTTAATTCATTCAAAACCCTAGTTATTAAAATTAAAATTGAACTTGTATTTTGCAAAAATTGCTATCTATTGCCTTAGATCTAAAAATTGTATTGCTTGTCAAATTCAATTCTTTCATTGTCTTGTTCAATTTGCAAATCAAAATTATAAAATTAAGTGGTTAATTATCAAAACCCTAATTTTTAAACATCAACTTGAACTCATGCAAAAATTGGATTTACATTTAATTTTCAAATTTGTGACTGTTTCCAGACTTGTCTTCTTGCCTAAAATTCAAATTTTCTATTTCCCTCCTTTTCCCAAAATTCAAAATTTTAAAATTCAGTGGTTAGGTCCTAAAAAACCCAATTTTCAATTTTAATTAGATTTTGTGCAAATTTCAATCAATTTCAACCAATTTTTGTTTTCTAAATATTATTTAAGGTGGCCCTATCCATTAGGTTTGACCTTTTTCAAATTTGCAATTCAATTTCTTATCTTTTTCAAAACCCTAATAGGGTCCTATTTTGACATTCAAACCTTAATTTCGCCTATCTAGAGACCATAAAATCAATCATTTTTTGGGGGGTTAGCTCTCAAATCATCGTAGCTTTCATCCCTAAAAATTTCCAAAAAATTTGGGAGGACCATGTGCAACTTCAACACGATCCTTGGCTTTTTTCTCAAAATTACTGTTATGACTGTATTTAATTGCTTAAATCCAGAAAATTGGCTGACTTTGTCAAATTTTGATCCCTCTACAATCAAAAACACTTCCCAATTTCAACATTACAACTTCCAAGGAAACATTTAAAATTAAGTGGTTAATTATAATCTAGCCTAATTTTAATTTTGTCAATTTTAAATTTGAAATTAAGTGGTATCCCATTGGCCCTAATTTTTAATTTCAATCTCTTTTTAGTAATTAAATCTTTCTTGGAGATTGTGTCATTTCTTCTTTCCACAAAGTTCAAATTATATCATTGTCATTTTCTTGAATTTTGCAAACTTTGTTCCGAAAATTCAAAATTCAAATTTTCCCTCTAATGCATGAGTTTTACAACTATTAGTCCTACCTATACTATCCCCATTAGACAAAGCATTAGAATTAAGACTTCCCAAGGTTTAATTCCCGAAGAGATGGAGCCTAATTTGGGTGATTTCTACAATGAGAATATTGCTAATTCTTCCCATCCTAATAACATCTCTACTTACCCAATTGATGATTCCCATGATGAAGAAGAAACTTTGACTAGAGTTTTCATAGATCAACTTTCAAAATTGGACAATCATTTTGAAAATTTCCAACAATGGATATCCCAAGAATATCCTAATAGTGAAGCTCTTCCATTAATTGAAGGTCTCAAACACATGATTAAAAGTCATAAGAATAGAATTGATATATTGTGTGGTATTGCTAACATTGTTGATTCTAATGTTATGCCTATGAAGAGTTGTGTTGAGAACTTAGGTTATTTGCAACCTTCTACACAAATCAATCATCCTATTCTTTTGAACACTTCTATGGCTAGTATTCCTACTTTCACTTCAAACATCATGGCTACATCAACTAAAAATGTCATAAGTACAAACATTAGTCATGGGGGAAATCCCTCTTCTTCATTCAATCCTCCATCTTTAACTATGCCTTCAATTATCATTCCTATTGTCTCTCAACCAATCAATGTGACACAAGGGGGAAATTCGTTCAATAATTTTACCCCTCCTTTTAGTGTCACATTCCCTACTCAATCATCACCTATGCCTAATTACCATAGTGTCCCACCACCTTATTCTCAATCAATGCCTTCTTTCAATAACATCACACCACCTTCTCAATCAAACATGTCTAACATAAATTCTTCAACTGAAGCAACCATTAATAACCTTGCTCAAATTGTGTCTTCATTGCAACAACAAATTACTTCTAATAGTCAATCCGAGTTTAGTGTGCCCATATTTGACATTGTGAGTGGTGCAAGAGCACCTGAGCACCTGAATGCTCAAATCCTAACAGGTATAGCATTGTGTTGCAAATTAAGCATGTGTGTTTATTTTATGATTCTAGTAGGTTTAATAGGTTTGTTTTGTGGTGTAATAAGGTTTGGAACTCATTTGTGTTTAAGAGTTTCCAAGATTTTTGTTTTTTTCTCAGTGGGCCAAAAACTGTCAATTTTGGGTCCAGATGAGCATTTTTGAATTTTTGTTGTTATAAAGCCTTGAAAGGCATTAGAGAAGGTTTATTTAGTGTTTCTAATGGTGTTGAGTCATTGGTTTGAGTGCCAAGTCACCGGGAGTCAAAATGCAACTTTTTGAGCAACAAAAGTTGTCAAAAGTTGTCAAAAAGCTGTCAAAAAGTGCAAAAAAGTGACTTTTGGTGGTTTTGGTTAGTTCCAGCTTGTACCTGTCTGTACAAAGGCTTCAACAAGTTGGCACATTTCATACCTTGCAAAACTACTAATGATGCTAGTCACATTGCTTTTCTTTTCTTTAAGGAAGTTGTAAGAATTCATGGTTTGCCATCCAATATTGTATCTGATAGAGATGCTAAGTTTTTGGGTCATTTTTGGAAAACTTTATGGAAGAAATTGGTTACTAACTTGTCTTTTGGCTCAGCTTACCATCCATAGATAGATGGCCAAACAGAAGTGGTGAACAGAACATTGGGTAACCTACTCAGATGTCTTACCAAAGAATATGGGCAAAGTTGGGATCAACTCATCCATCAGGCAGAGTTTGCATACAATGACAGTGTAAACAGATCCACTGGTAAGAGCCCATTTCAGATTGTTTATGGAATGCATCCTAGAGGTGTTTTCAAGTTAAATGATGTAACTAACTTACAACAAGTGAGTGGTACAATAGAAGATATGGCATAGTCTATGAAAGAAATTCATGAGCAGGTACAGAAGTCTTTACAGGAAACTACTCAAAAAGTTAAGGAGAGAGTTGATGCTTCAAAAAGAGATGTTCAATTTTCAGTGGGTGATTATGTGATGGTCCATCTCAACAAGTCATGGCTATAGAAAGAAGTGCCTACTAAGTTACAAATGAGAAGAGTAGGACCATGCAAAGTCTTGGCTAAATATGGCCATAATGCTTACAAAGTTGATTTGCCTAATGAAGTTTCTATGTCTCCTATTTTCAATGTTGCAAATTTGGTGCCATTCAAAGGGGAGCTACCATCAAATTCACAAAGAGTTTTAGATCTTTCTCATTCCCTTTCTGATCTTTCTCTCCCCTCTTCTTCTACTCACATTCCTCAGTAGGTACTAGATTCAAGAA
This sequence comes from Cryptomeria japonica, assembly GCF_030272615.1. Lineage (NCBI taxonomy): Eukaryota > Viridiplantae > Streptophyta > Pinopsida > Cupressales > Cupressaceae > Cryptomeria > Cryptomeria japonica. Next base: position 114,915,953 of record NC_081415.1, on the reverse strand, counting down.
TCATCAAAAAGACAAGACACCATACCTACTTGGAGCATCTCATCAAGTGGAAGGATAAACCAGTTTCTGAAGCCACATGGATACCTAAAAGTGACTTTCTCAAAGCTGTAATTCCTCTTTCTTTACTGCTCAAAGGAGTCACATGACTTCTTTGTCCGTAGGGGAGTATGGTGCAGGAGCACCTGAGCACCTAAATGCTCAAATCCTAACAGGTAAAGCATTTTGTTGCAAATTAAGAATGTGTGTTTATTTTATGCTTCTAGTAGGTTTAATAGGTTTGTTTTGTGGTGTAATAAGGTTTGGAACTCATTTGTGTTTAAGAGTTTCCAAGATTTTTGTTTTTTTCTCAGTGAGCCAAAAACTGTCAATTTTGGGTCCAGATGAGCATTTTTGAATTTTTGTTGTTATAAAGCCTTGAAAGGAATTAGAGAAGGTTTATTTAGTGTTTCTAATGATGTTGAGTCATTGGTTTGAGTGCCAAGTCACCGGGAGTCAAAATGCAACTTTTTGAGCAACAAAAGTTGTTAAAAGTTGTCAAAAAGTGCAAAAAAGTGACTTTTGGTGGTTTTGGTTAGTTCCAGCCTGTACCTATCCATACAAAGGCTTCAACAAGTTGGCACATGTATAAAAACCATGTTCCCATCATTGTATATGTAGTTCATATTGGAAAAGTCAGAAAAATACTTGTTTTGCTCTTGTTTTCTATGAGTTTTAACTAGTTTCATGCACTTTTGAGAGTACAGTCCATACCATGGCTCCATGAGTTCTTACTACTCCTATTTTTGATTGTTTTGAACTCATTTGATGTTTGATTAGTGATTTGGAACAAGTTTTGTTTGAAGTGTTCTTGGGAAAGGCATTGTTTTGTGGTTCCAATGGAAGATCATTCATGGTCCAACTAATTTCTTCAAAGTCTCTTCATCCATGGCTTTGAGGAAATTTGTTGGATCCTTTGTACATACTGTACCATATATCTATTTTCCTTTTCTAGCAATGTACAAGTGTTTGTAAGCCCATGGCAAGTATGTGAAGTGAACAACTTGGCTTGGGTATCCTTAAATTTGTTGGAATGGTACTTTGTTGTTTATAGCATTGTACTTTGAAATGTTGAAGAAGAAATAAGTTGGCAAGAGTCATCATTGTATTTTACCATCCTTGTCTCTCTCATGACTTGGTTGGATGCAAGAAGCAAAGGTGTAAACAGACTGCAAAACAGTGAGTCACTGTTTCATTATTAGATCCTCATTGCCAACCTCTCTAAATGGATAGTATGGAATGATGTATTCCCCTTTCATGCATCATGGAATGTATTTATAGATATTTTTAATGCTAAGAAGACAAGATGCACAATTTGATTGTAAAGGACCTAAATAAGGATCCTAGAAAGGTGTATTTTCTTTGTCACAGTCTCATAATGCTGTCATGTTTTGAGGCATCTTCTTAAGTGTTCAAATTTGCAAGATCCTTGAAGAGGATATATGTATTGTTTTACTTTGCCATTAACACCTTTTTGCAGACCAGGGACAGAGTGAAGAAGTGAATTAAAACAAAGAAAGCATGTGTAACAGTGTTAATACTGTCAAAGTGCAGTGATGGCGGTTTATGAACACCAGTTATAAAAATCCCTTCTTATTTGCTTTGTAGGGTGTTCAAACTCATGTTAAGTCTTTTTTGCATCTGTATTTGATAACCTTTCATTGTATGTGGTTTACCAATGTTGAAAATGTATGAAAAGCATTAAAAACATTGCTATCCCAGTCCTCTAGACTATTTTTTCTGTGTAAGGGCAACAGTATGGCATTTGTTTGACATAATGATAATATCCTAAGTTGGCTTTTGGATCCTTGGAAGTGTTTGGTAGATTTAATATCAATGTTTGAACATTTAACTTGGGTCTAGCATCATGGAGGAGACCTTCAATTTGCAAACCCTCACTAAAACTCTTAAAAACCCTTGAAAAGTGCCTGTTTTGTGGGACAGTCCTCAAACAGTTCGTACAGTACTTGCCATAGCAAAAATCCTTGAGCTTTCATCATCAAATGACCACATCTCCAAGGGTTTTCCATGAAGTTTAACAGATTGAGCAGGGTGAACAAATTTCACTAAAAACTAGGGCTAATTCTAGTAGCCTTTTTGGAGCAAATTTGACAATTTCATGAAATCGGTAAGGAAGGAGGAGTAAGTGATGGTTTCAAATCATCAAAACTGATAAGTTAAGACCTGAGACACCCTAATACAAGCTCCTTATCATTTCATTAATTCATTTGATCAAAATGACCATTTGAACCTAGAAGTTGCCTTGAGTAGAACAACGCTCTTTGCACCCAACTTGGAAATTTTCATTCTTGAAAGGTGAAGGATAGTCATCACACTTTGCAAACCTATCTAGATGCTCAGTCAACACATTAATATGATTGGAATCCTTAAAGGTTCAAACAAGGTTAGGTAAACCATGGTTCTCCAACAGTTGCCCATTCCTAAAAGAGAGGAGATTCAGCCAGTTGGACAACCAAACTTGTTCATTTTTGGTGACACTCAAGAGGACCTCATTTCAGACTTGAATGCCTTAGCATGGAAGGTAAGGAGGAGTGATGTCCAATACAATAGGGTGCAAGCAGTGTTGAATAGAGAGGAGGAGATAGGAGAAAGGTTTAGAAGAATCCCATTTGTGCCTAGGGATTGATTTGGGAAGCACATTGAGAACAAAAGCCCACCAACCTCAAAGAAGACTAACTTCTATTTTACCTCCTCATCAGTGAGCCCACTTTCTCTTCATATTATTAGATTTGTCTCTCCTAAACATGTTGAAGTTCCTCAATTGGAACTCTATAATGGTAAAGGTGATCCTTTAACGCATGTCAAAATATTCCAACCTTTGTGCACTGACTTTGCTTATGATCAATGATTGCTTGCCAAATTGTTTACTAGAACATTAAGAGATAATGCTTTACAATGGTATTTCTCTTTGCCTTCTTATTATGTTACTTCTTTTCAACAATTAGCAAATGCTTTTATTCAACAATTTCAAAACAACATAGGTCCTAAAATCACTTTGACTGATTTAATGCATTGTAAACAAGGTGTTAAAGAAAAAGTGATTGATTTCATTGGTAGATACAAGCATTTGTGTTCTCAAATTTCTTTTCCAGTGCCTGATAATGATATTCAAAGAATTTTCATTTATAATTTGCAAAAATACATTAGGGAAAAACTTCTCTTTTCTGAGTTTACTTCCTTTCCGTAGTTATGCGCAACACTTTACAATTATCAACTGACTATGAGTCAAATGGAGCAATCTGCTCCTATGGATCCGAGTGATAAGGGTGAGAGTGCTCAACAGCCGTTGTGAAGTTCAAACAAAACAAAGGCATCATCAAATTTAATGACACCATTAACAACAACAATGTGAATGCTACAACAGGTGTGCCTCCTATTTCTAAATTTTTCAAAAGAGGGAGAGAATTTACTCCTTTGAATGAATCTTTGTATAGCATCATGTCTCAGTTGTTACAAAGAAATGTATTTAAACTTCCTCCAATAAAGCCAGTTGACCCCTCCAAGGCAACTTCACCTCACTTTGATAATAATTCTTTTTGTCAATTTCATCGTCAACCTGGTCATGATACTGAAAAATATTTTGCATTAAAATGTAAGATTAAAGACTTTATTGATGATAATACTATATTTGTGGTAGGTGTGAATGATAACAAAAACAAATCAATAGCTCCTCCTAATCAAAATCTTAAGATTTTGTGATCCTGTACCCTCTCATACCTCTAATGTGATTGAGACCGAACATACTTTTTTCTCTCCCTCTGATGTCACTTTCATAGCTCCAAATGTGGTTAATATGGTAGAGAAACAAGAAACACCTAAGGACCCATGTATCATATTTGATTCTAGTGAGACCATTAGGGAACCTGGTGGCCCTTTATACATAGTTGTGAAAATCCAAGGCAAACCTTGTTGTGGCGTGCTTATTGATCCCTCTTGCATGGTTAATGTCATCACTAAAGAATATCTTTATACTTTACATTTGCATCAACCAATATATGATGATACTAATATGGTCGTTAAGTTATTTGATGGATTTTCTTGTCCTACTATTGGTTCTACCACACTTCCTATTGAGATTCATACTAAATCATAGATGTCAACTTTGTTATCATTCCTTCATCTGAACAATTCTGTGTGAAGTTAGGCTGCCATTGGCTATCTTCCATGAAGGTTGTTGCTTCTCCAATTCATATGTGTTTGAAATTTCCCCACAATGGAGACATCATAATTGTTAACCATAGCTTATTTCGACCAACTGAAAGAAGCCTGGGTGTTCCTATTGATTACTTTTGGCCTCAATAATTTGGATCTCTTCCGCCAAGAACTGATGCTCTCTTTCAATCTTATCAAAAAATGGAAGAAAGATATGATTTTATCCTTAAGCCAACCTAGAAATCCAACACTTGATATTCCCATCATTCTTGAAGATGAAGTTCTTCCCCTAACAGATAGAACTAATCTTCCGCCTGAGGAAGATTCCCAACATATTCCTATGGATGAAACCATGCCTTCTCCTAAGAATAATAATAATATTCCTCCTAAGGTTAGACCTATACCTCCTCCTCATGATGGACCAGGTCTCCTTCCTACACCAAACATTCCTCCTTTCTATGGTGTAGTTCCACCTCCTTCCTCTTATAGAGAGAAGAGACCTACCTCTCCTCTTCTCCAACCTAAAAAACCTCAACCTAAACATCCAACTACCAAAGATGAGAACATTCCTCCTTCAACAAATATTCTTCCTTCTTCCCACCCTTCCGCTAAGACTCGACAGAATCGTTGTGCAAGAGAACACCGAGGAAAACGTCGTGTTAGAGCTCGTGAAGTTGTTTCTCAAACTATGCAATCTCCCAAAACACCAACACTTGACATGATTTCATTTTCTCCTCAGCAAGATGTTGAACCTAAATCTCCAAATCATAAATTGCAAAATGCATGTGATGGTTTTACTTCTATTCATGTTAGAGCTCCTCTTTTTATAATACTTGATGAAGAAATGGGCAAAAATGTTATTCATGATGGCAATACAACTCCTAATGCTTCCGATAGTGAATATGAATATGTTGATGTTGACAAACATTTATCTGCAGAATTTTCAAAAGTCTTAATCCTAGCTTCTAGAAACGAACAAAGTGACTTAGCACATGAGCATAGTCCTTGTTTGGATCTTGTGATAGCTCCATATGTTGTGCTCGATGTCGCTCCTCTGGCATGTTTCTCACCTTCCCAAAATAGTGATCAGTAAGATCAGGAGGAGGATGTCATGCTAGACTAGCTACATTAGCACCATGGATCCTCTACCTCTCTCCTTTCTTGCTCTTTTGTGACCATTCTTCTTGATGAAAACTAAGAGGGGGGGTGAATTAGTATAGCAAAAAATACTGTAAACAAACTCTCAAACAATTTAGCAAATAATCGGTACAACAAATTCACTAATAAACCGGTTAAGATAAATGCAAACCAAATAGAAAACAAAGCATTCACCCACAAGAACACAATCACCATAACACAAGATATTTGACGTGGAAACCCAAATGGGAAAAACCACGGTGAGCAGAAACTCACAAGTAACTATCTACAAAATAGAAACCAGACCGGTTAAGATCAGACCGGTTAAGGTCATACAATGTTCTTCACCAGAACAAATCCTGTTAGGAATCTAGATCTCTGTTAGGAGATAAGTCCTGTTAAAGACTACCATGTTAGAGGATTTCAGATCCACAGTTGTGAAGCACCTTGTTAGAGGATTTACAAAGGCTTTGCTAGGCCTACCTGGTTAAGGGTTTCAGACTTGTCGAAGATGTGAGTAATCAACAAGTGAGTGATCTAGCTAATAGCACAGACTGCTTAATTAGATCCTTGGTAGCTCATTGTTAGTGCATTTCAGCATTACTTCAGTCTTCAATATCTCCACACTCTATCTCTTCACATAGACTTAATCTTCTCTGCAAAGATCGCACATAACCTTTTCTGTTCTATCTCTCAGACATCATACATCATGCATGCAAACCCTAGACATGATGTCCTTATAAAGGAAATTGATTTCATGTCGGTCCAATAGGATTAGACTACAAGTTCCTAGGTTTAGTGCATCTGGACACATTTGGTAACATGACACAAAATCACCGCCAAAGTGTTGGTGGATGATAACTCATCACACATTATAGAAATATCGGTTGGTAACTCATCATAGAGTAATACCGATTAATATAATATACTGATTACCGGTTGTCAAAAACGAAGACTGGTAGATCAAAGTGTTTCGATCAAAAGTTAACTACCACTTGGGTCCTTCGTACCGCTTGAGCTCTTCAGTCAATCTGTGACCAGTAAACACCTTCTACAAAATTCTGATAGTCTAAAGACTATACATTACACAATACACAATACTGGTTGAGTCATAACTCATACATCAAGAAAGTGTGTGTCCATCATAAAGAAAGTGTGTGTCCATCAATGACAATCAAAACATCATCAAAATGGCAACACTTTTATATGTTTCCCTTTTCTTCTATTTTTTGTCCCTAGTAATGTCTACTTGAGGACGATGCAAAGCATTGAGAACTCTTTTGATCTCTTTCATGATTGACTCAAAAGACATGTGTTCCCTTTCTTCCAAGGTGGTTTCCTTTCTTTGGGGAATGAGGACTATTTTATGCATATATATACATGATATACATGAGCTATCATACAACATAATGAACCCAAGGGAAGTGAAGCCAACTTGTTCTTTGTGTTTTGTGTTCATTATTCTTGGGTTTATTCCTCGTTTGGGAGATAAATCCTTGCAATAATTGTTGGCATTTGATCATTTGTACTAAACCGGTAATGTGTGTTTGCTTGATGCAACCGGTATATGTTTGTTATACATAGAGATTAGATTTATGTATGATGAATATTTTGTATGTTGCCATTGATGGCAACTATGTTTCTTTAAGTCATCTAAGTCCTACAGTTCAATTGGCTAGACTTAACCGGTAAAGCAGAGATAGTTTTTATCAGAACCGGTAATTAGGACTTCAACAGGTAAATGATAGGCAGTGTTACATTCTGACTACCGATACATGAAAATAATGAAGATTGAGATGATGTGGTTTTGTAATAGCATTGAAGACTATCAGATGAATATAGGTTCATGACCGCATGTGCCGAATCGATCAGTTGAATGAGATTTATTTGACCAAACATATTAGTTGATGCAGACTTAACCATTAGTGATGGAAATCACTCATACCAGTAAAACGAAATGGAATTGGATTTTTTATGTCGGTGGCCAACATAACTAAAGCGTACAATGCAATATTGTCTAGATGCATTGAACCTAGGGAATTGTAACAAGGTTCTAGCCGACCTTATGATGATTTTAATTGTGTGATGAGGTATGAAAGAATATATATACATGAGCTTGATAGTGTGATAAATGATGAGTGAATTTTGTGTTTTTGATAGTGCGAAGATCAAAGGAGTTGAGAGATGAAGTCTATGTGATGTTATAATGATCTAAAGTGGATCTTATCAAACACAAAAGGTTTTATACTAAGATCATTTTTACTTGTTGTCTCCCTAATAGTTGTAGCAAGAAAATCCTCTTACAAGGTCACTCCTAACAGGGTGCAGTCAGATCCTAATATTCTGATCATTGAATCCTCTAAGTAGGTGACACATTAACTTGTGTTTGCAAATCCCAATTACTTGGGTAGCTCCTAACAAGGCTGGTCCTCACAGGCCTTTTTGTAAAGCTCTTAACCGAGCTTAGACACTTCTAACAGGTTGTGCCCCTAACCAAGTGTTGTAGACCTTAACCAGTCAGATCTCTATACTGCAGATAATGGATCTTGTGGGTACTAACTCCCACCATGATTTTTCCCATTTGGGTTTTCCATGTATAAACTCTTGTGTCATGTGGTTTATGATTTATGTGGTGATTGCATACTTGGTGTTATTTCTTACATGTCTATTGAGTTTTAAGTTGGTGAAATTGATATTTAGATTTGTATTGTTTTTACTATCACTGATTCACCCCCCTCTCAGTGCCTTATAAGTTCATGAATTGGTATCAAAGCTTAACTTCCTTAAGGCTTAACCACTTGGAAGGGATCTTTAATCCTAAGGAAAATATGAGTGAAGGAATGTGCTATAGAGAGATGGCTAGAGAACTTGTTGAAACCAAGGAGGAGCTAGAAACCCTAAGAGGCAAGTATAAGACATCACTAGCTAAAAGGAAGAAACTAACCAAACAATTGTTGGAGATCTCTTATAGAAACTCTTCAAACAAGGCAAACATTGATCTGCACTGGTTGAAGAAGTGGAGAAGTTGAATGGTGAGAAGACTAACCTGAGAAGAGAGTTGGAAGCACTTACAATCTGGATGAGTGAGGAACTTGAAGCTAGAAGAAAGGTTGAAGATCAAATCCAAGATAAAGCGCATGAAATCTTTAAGATCAAGCAAGAGAATGCAACTTTGTATGAACATTGGCATGAGGAGAAAGAAGAAAAAGAAGCATTACAGTCAAATCTTGAAATGGAAATGTCTCTTAGAGAGACCCTCATGAAAAGATATGAAGATCTTATAAAGGATCTTGCTGAGGCCAATGAGAAGCTTGATAAATTCAACAAAAGCTCCTCTATGCTGGATGATCAAATCCAATCATAGAGGATGAAAGGTGATACATCTGGGTTAGGATACAATACATCTGAGAAGGGGGAACCTTTTGATACCAAGAGCAACATGCATGAAGGCAAAACTTACAAATCTGTTTTCTTTAACTATCATAAACCAGGACATACTACTAATATTTGTAGAAGCAGATCTAATGCTACTGTTAGTCCCAACCGATGCTGAGAGGGAGTGGTGGATCAGCATTTTACCGGTTGTACTCAATTAAAACTTTTAACTCAAGTTTACACTAACTTAACATTCATCAATATAAGTAATTACTGTAGAATAATATGCATGCATGAAAAGATACACAGTGACATCAAGATTTATCTCGTGGAAATCCAAATGGGAGAAAACTACGGTATGAGTAGGAACTCACAAAATTTATACTCTTCTGGAGTAAGCCCAGTGAGGAGCCATCCCTATTAGGAGATTAAAAAGACACTATTAGGTGCCACCCAGTTAAGGGATTTTGATTCAGGCATGTCAGTGCCTTTACCCTATTAAAGGTAGCCTTGTTAAAGGTCTTAGGATCATCAATAAAAATGACACTCGGTTAAGGGATTTTTACAATGGGACCTGTTAAAGTCGACCCTATTAAGGTATTTTAGTTGCAATGTTTAGAAAGCAACAGAAAGATGATTTGTTGGAGTGGCTATTGATAGCTTGATTAGATCAGACTGAAAATCATATTCTATCTACACCAGTTGTGTCTGCTTTGCACAATACCGGTTTCTTGAATATACCTTCGGCTCTGCACTTTGTTGATTTATTGATCCTTAGCTCTTCACTCTGTCGGTCCTCTATCCCTTGGCTCTGCACTTTATTCTACTCTCCCTGTGTTCACTTTTCCATATCTCTTTTCACATGAACAACAACCACATCTCAATGAATTAAGTGAATTTATTAACCTTTCATTATGTCACCAAAACATTCAAATCAAAATTCTATTACCGTGCCATAAATCACTCTCCACAAATCATTCCAGGAATCACTGTCAAAACAGTCATTCATGTCGATAAGTTTGTCGGTTGACTGGAGAAGACCACCAGTTTAACTATATGTAAACCAAATGTTACCAAATATGTTAGTTATAGACTCTGTCGATGTACCAATCAAAATCTACCTAGTTGATTACCTCCTTTATACCGATTTGTTCATTGCTTAGCCAGTTGACCTCTTCTATGCCAGTCTACTCACTGCTTTTCAGTTGATCTCATGTGTGTCGGTCTACTCCTTATTTGTCGGTTGACCTCTTCTATGTCGATCTATTCACTGCTTAGACTATCTACACATTGCTTAGCTAGTTAACCTCTGTATACCGGTCTACTTACTGTCGATAGATTGTGAAGACTTGGAAGATAATGTTGCCAATAGTGACAACCATATCATTTACCAGTCATACAAAATGCACCAAAATGCCAATAGCTAATACTAGTTATAGACCTAATACTAGATATGTGCCTAGGAAATTTGAAGGTTATTGTTATACATGCAACATGTATGGCCAGAGATCTATTGAATGTAGATATGGAGCAAACAATCCAACACCTCACATGAACCCAGGACCTATTGGTGATTGGAGAAGGAATTTCACTTACTAGAGGAATACAAATTGGCAAATACCCTATGTTAACCGGTCTAGTCCTTATGAGATGGAAAAGAGAGTTAATGTGACTTGTTCAATCTGCAACATTTGTGGACATTTGGAAATGAATTGCAAAAGAAGAATAGGTAGAGGTAATTCAAGACCTTGGAGAGCATCTAGAATGACATGCTATCATTGCAACAAACTGGGACACATTGCCAAGTTTTGCAGAACACGGAAGAACCAATCAGTGAATCATCTTACAGATCAGAAAGGAAAGAAGAAGCTTGATATTGAAGAAACTAGAGCTGAGATGAATAAGACCTGGAAGAAGAAGAGTGATGACAAACCATCTAATCAATCAGATTCTTCACTTAATGTGGAGACTCCATCTCCGGCAAACTAAGTTGTTTCTACAACTTGGGGTGAGCTTACTGTCAAATCTTGAGTTGAACCCCCAGATGATGTACTGTAAGTTAAATCTGCATATTCTAATGCATTTTGATGTTTTGATGTGTTTTGGATCATAACTGGTAAATATCATTGATTTTTTGCTACTGGTAATATGCTTTAGAGTATTTTAAGGTGTTTTAGGTTTTTGTCCATAAATGCATTTATTGCAGTAGTTAAAATGCAAATAAATAGAACTTTTTAAATTTCATTTATCACTTTGCATCTTGAGAAATTTTTATGAAGCGAGCAGAGCAAAGATAAGTTTGTGCTAGCAACATTCAGACCATTTACTAGCAATTTGAGGTCATCAAAGTGAAGTTTGATTTAATGATCAAGTATTAAAAGTTTTTTACAGTTAGAAACCCTAGTACTGAAGCAGAAGAGGTATTTATCTGAGAAATTCTGTTCTTTTCTTGGTGATTTTCATATTTGAAATGGTTACACCTCAGCTTGTCGATGTGACCGAGAGGGCAAGACCAAGATTCAAACGGGTGTTGTAGACCTTTACCGATCAGATCTTTATACTGCAGCTAGTGGATCTTGTGGGTACTAACTCCCACCATGGTTTTTCCCATTTGGGTTTTCCACGTATAAACTCTTCTATCATGTGGTTTCTTCTTTATGTGGTGATTGCATATTTGGCGTTATTTCTTACATGTCTATTGAGTTTTAAGTTGGTAAAATTGATATTCAGATTTGTATTGTTCTTACTATCACTGATTCACCCCCACCCCCTCTCAATGCCTTATAATTTCATCAATAATGTTCTCCCTCTCTTTCTCTCTTAGGTGTATCCTACCTTAAAGAAATCACTCCTAATAAGGCATGCGCAATCGCTTTAATGTGGAGGAATACACTCTGCTCATATTTTCCTTCTTGATACTTGGAGTTACTTAGTGAACTTGGCTTTTCTTTGTACTATTTGGTATCCTTTCTCGTCATGACTCATAGTGAGGGAAACTTTACTACTTGCAGTCATGGTTCTCCCTCTTGATCTTCTCTTTTAATTTGTGTTACTGCGTCATTTTTCCTTCGTAATGGGGACAAATTCCTTTTTAAAATTCCTTTTAGAGTCCTAGTCTTTCTTGTAATACCTCCGTTCAAGCCCTTAGTCCGTTCGTAAATCGTCTTTCAATATTAAAAAAAATGTCAAGTTGTAGTAATAGGTTGAACTCTGTGAACACTTTGAACCATCCTGAACTGGGTTCAATAGGTTCATTTAGGTTCCGCAGGTTCCTAGGTGTTTAGGAGATTTTTCATACTAACGTTTTCTTAAGTGTGTTGCAGCGGCTCTTTAAGGGTTTTTGTTCGGTGACATTTTATGTCATCTCTTCAGGCGTTGAACTCATTGAACCAAGTTCAAAAGGTTCAAACATGTTCAACATGTTCAACACAGCACAAATGGTTAGCAACTTGGCATAATTAATATTCTCAGCAAAGATTTCCCCTGAGCGCGGCATACACCTTGAACTACTTGAACCCCAATGAAGTACGCTCAGGATGTTCATATGTGTTTGAAGTTGGTGGGTCCTGCAAGTTAAATGGTTTGATGGTGCATTAATTGTCAAATATGAGGAAGGTGAACCATATCTTGAGTGACGTCAATCCTTGGCTTTTCGAAGTAAGTAATCATTTCGGGAACTGGTGGTTACTTCAAAAACGCCACCATGCATTTAATGCATGCGTGTGATGTCCAATCCTCAAATTTAACACACTCAAACTGAAAATTGGAATTATTGCACTTAATAGTTCCATATCATTGCCCTTGCTATAAGGTATGAAGGATTAATTCTCTGAAAATTTGTTCCTTGCTGCTGCAGTGTTATTTTTCCTGGATAGAAGTATTAATCGCTAGAAGTTGTCTGGTTGCTCAACTGTGAAGGTGAGTCCCTTTCTTGTTCTCTCCAGTAATTTTTGCTTGTATTTCTTCTTTCATATTAGGGTTCCTGCAACAAAATAAGGCCTATCACTTTGCATTATGAAGTCCACACTACCCTTGTTCGGGAATGTTTTTAGCCTTGCATATACAGAGCCCATAGTTAGCGATACCGACCTTAAAGGGGAAAATCTTGAAGTTCTAAAAGAAAGGGTATTTAAGGGGATTGATGGTTCTTTTGGTGTGGAGATTTTGAGTAGCGGTCTCATAGAGGCAGCAGCTTTTCCCCCAGCTATCCCCGTGCCCAGAATTGGTTAGGGAATGTATCGCTAGGTATGATCCAGTCTCGGAGACCATTAGAAAAGAGGATGGTGAAACCCTTCTTGTTGTAAACCATGAAGTAATTTCTTCTCTCTTCAAGATACCTGATTACCAGTTCTCCAATTTTTCCCCTGCTCAGTCAATCATCGAGTTCAACATGGACAGGACAGGACACTGAAATAATGTAGCTAAATACTGGTTGAAGGTTCCTCAAAGGGGTGGTTCCAGGTTGCCCAAGAATCCCAATAAGAATCACATGCTACCTCACATTCACGATGTCAAGCTTTTGTTGCACTGAGTCAGAGGCTCTGCAAAAGCCTACAGTTTCGACGACTAGATTTATTGCTATGTGCAGCTAGTGCTAGAGGGGAAGCAATAACTTGATTGGGCGGAACTGATTGTCGATTCAATGAGGGAGCAACTGAGTATGGCTAAACAATTTAAGCAGAATTTCTTCATGTCTTTGTATCTTGGATACTGTTTGGCATGTGTTAAAGATTTAGTTGGAATACCACGACAGCTCACTGAGGAGGATGTTCTCGTGTATGATTTCTACCCTATGCTGCAAAAGGATAATGCCTTGCAGGATTTCAAAAGGGTACACAATGCTTTTCTGGGTGATTTGTGCTATGAATTGAAATGTATGAAAACCAAAACAATCTCCGAGGATGCGCAGACATTGATAAGGAGGTTTGGCAGTTTCTTTATCCAGTTTCCCCATTTTTGCTATATAAGAATAGGCGGTTTTGAAGAGGAATCCTTCAAGCTCCCACATTTTTGTTCAGATTGCTTTATTTTAGCGGAGATATGTAGGCAACTGACCTCTGTGATTAAAAAGGCACAACCCAAGGATAAATGGGAGGGTCATTTTCCCATCCAATTAGGTGTGTTGTCTTGCAGTTCAATGTCTGATGCCTTGAGTATTGGAGCGGATCTCAAGAACTTCAATTTTTCCCTCTATCCTAAAAGGAAAGGTTTTGATAATAAGGGTTTTTCCCGAAGTCTGGGTCTAATGTCGTATCTCCCAATGACACAATTAGAGGACTTCTGGGAAGATTGTATGCACGAACTTGAGCTTTTCAAAAGGGGAAACATGAGGATGGTGTTAGAGCAGGTTATTTCACTTTAGGTAAAGCTGGACATTAAGGGGCTTGAAGAGGACTATCTAGAACTTATTGAACCCGGATACTTAGCCCAAGCAGAAACTGAGGTGCCTTCAATAAACTGGGATGAGGAAGAAGAAGAAGATGATATACAACTAACAACTAAAGGAGTTCTGGAGAGAACCGTGGCATGGATTGCTAGGAAGAAAGTAGTGAAATTAGGCGTCAAGTCTAATTCTGTGAGAAGTAATGAGGTTCCTCTGCGTTCGCCAAAGTATTTTTCTAATAATGCTTCTATTCTTGTTCATGCAGGTAAAGATAAAAATTTGCCTCAGGTTAGACACAAGTCTAACTCAGCTTTGGATTTTTGCACTCCTCGGCATACCCGATCACGAAGTGTTGCTCAGAGAAGGATGGATCACGCTAAGGATGCAGAGGTGAAGGATACGATTCTTGATACCCAAATATTTGAAGTTGAAGACCTGGATAGTGATGTTGCTAATGCCCTGGACTCCAATACGGTAATCGTAGCTATGACACCACCTTCCAAAGCCATCGAAGGAACAACCAGTTCCAGTGCAACTCCCAAGTGGTTAACCACTTTGGTAAACAAAAAATTGAATTTCCTTCCTGTGACTATTCCAATTCAGGAGATGGTCGTGAAATATACTGAGAAGGGGCCCAAGCCAAAAAAGTTCAAAATAGCTGCTCGTTTGGATAATGATGAAAGAACCGGAAAATGGGTCACTGAAATTTCCATTTACAAGCCCAAGGATGAAAACAAGGAGGCCAGTGCAAATGATTTTGAGATCACTAAGGTGGAGCTGGGAAAAATGAGTAGGGACTCAGACAATCATTTCTTCTAGGTATCGGCAAAGAAAATGCTCACCAGATCAGAGAAAGATGGTCGGGAAAAGAGAGAGCTAAAGTGACACATAAATATTCTTGCCCAGTTTATTGACAACATTGGTTGTTTTGGGGCACTCCCTATATCTCATGCTACAGAGAACTTTGACTTGACTTCATCAAAAAATAAAAAGATAATGAGCAAAGTTCAACGGGGCAAAAGTATTGCAGAGGCTGTGGAGAAATGGGTTGAAGGAATAGTCGAGGACGGAGAGAAGTATATCACTGACTCCCGGAAGTTATGTGATGAAATACAGAGCCTCATCACAGAAGTTCAAAATCAGATTTCATCATGGGCAAAAGAGGAACACAAATGGGAGAGCGTCTTGTCGTTGTTCATGAAAATAGAAGAGTATGGAGTTACCCAATTCCTGACAGAGCATTCAATCAAATTGGTGACAGATGAATGCCAGCTCTTCATGCTGAAGAAGACCATAATGTGGCGGGTGCTTACCTTCAAATCTGTGATCTCTGAGGCTAAGACTTTTGTGTATGAACTCCAAGATCTCCAATGCAGTATTGTTAATGACAACAAGGTGGTTAACCCTGACCACGATTGGCAGTTGGGAATTTGCGGGCTGAACACAAAGGATGCGATAAAAGTTTTCTGAATATATATATGGAGAAAATCAAAGCCAAGGGTAATTTCACTCCTGAAGATATAACACGGGTTGCTCGGATTGAGTCTATGACCTTTATTGGTAATGATCAGTTACCAAAACATGTCGAAAAGATGGTGAAGCACCGCTGGAACAAGGAGACGGCGAAGGCAAAGCTCAATGTGATTAAAGTTCTGAACCAAGCTATAATCCAAGAACTCACGACCACCCATGATGCCGAGGAAAGTGGAGAAGAAGATAATGATGGGAAAGCGGCATAATGTGTTGATCCAGGCTCTGTTTTTGTTTATGTAATTTTCATGTTTGTGCAAAGGCTTCGGAACATCTGTCCCAATTATATCTTGTTAGTTCCATAACTGTTTTGGGGGAGGTCGAGTTTTCAAGGAGACCTCCCCTGTTCTAAAAACTATAAATTAAAGGAAGATAGAGAGAATAAGGGTTAGATTATGTAAAGAATTTTAGTTAATTTTTGGTTTTATATTCCGCTGTTTTGTAAAAATCCTATTGGAAGGAAGGATAAGATTTTCAAATCTGGAATTGGAAAGGATTTATAGATGTATTGTCGTGCCTTTGTCACATTATATATATATATATATATATATATATATATATATATAAGATCATACTGTTTTTGGGAGAAGGAAAATCTATGGGTTTTGAATCTATGTAGTCGCATATCTTTGCATATGTTGATCTAATCAAACAATAGTAATCACCTTTATACTGCAGAAAATTATTATTTTTCTGGGACTCCTTCCTATGATTTTTTTTTTGTTTAAAAAGATTTATGCTTGAAGATAGATTTGGTTTCTCTTATTTGTTCTTTCTGAATTGTTGGAATGGTTTTCTGAACTTTGTTTTAGTTACTTCCATCCCTTGTGTTGAATCAGTTGGAAAATTAATTTTTTTTCTCCGAAATATGTGTGAAATATTGGCCTCTCATCCAAGAATGAAGTAGGAAGCCTTACATGCTTTCAGGTTAAAAGCATACCAATCAAAAATTAATTAGATTATTCCCTGATTAACTAAGATAGGGAGCTGAACCTATAGAAAATTCAGAGGGAGGTGGTTTATATAACACTTACCCAACTGTTCAATTGAACACTTATCTTTAAAAGAAGGCGACAGAGTTTGAAATTGACCATTTTAAGAAAGGCAAAATTCGTTCACTAACAAATTTTTGACGACTCTACTGGGGATCGAACAAAACAGGTTTGCTTTGTCTGAGACAGATTCCCAAAGTACAAGAATATTGTTGGGCTTGAAAGAATTATTAAAAGATCTAAGAACCCTAGGAGTAACAACATTGGATTCTCGTCCTTATACCAGATCACAAAGGAGAGAGGGAATAACTGATAATTGTTTTGAATAATTGCAAGGGTTATCATTTGCCACAAATTTCACTCCCAAAAGAAAAGCTAAAAGTAGACCTTCCTCTCCTATCAGAACTACTCCTATACCTTCCTCTTCAAACCCTTTGCAAGCACTAACGCTTACTGGAGTTCAAGCCCCTCCTCTAGTAATCATTTATCATGTGTTCATTATGGCCCAACCATGGGGTGCCGCTGTCGGACCTCTTGCCTCGGAGCTCATGACCCTCTTCCAAAAGGGGCGAGAGATGTCCTACCTAAGTATAATGGAGATGAAAAAGTCTCAGTTGAAGAGCACGTGAATTCTTTCAATATAGCACTAGGATTCTGGTGGTCCAATATGAAGATGTGGTTGTTAGACTTTTTGCCCAAACTCTTACTAAGGGGGTAGTAGATTGGTTCAATCATCTGCGAGCGGGATCCATAACCGACTAGCAAATAATGAAAACTATTTTTGAGGAAAGGTTCAAAAGCGTTGATGATGAACACTCTTTACTGGCTCAACTCACACAAATGAAAAAAGAAATTCATGAGCCAATGAGGGACTATTTAGCTAGGTACAATAAGATTATCCATAAAATTCCTCAGTCTAAAAGACCAACTGTAGATAATCAGCAATGCTTTTTTATAAATTCCATGCCTCCTGATGTAGGATTCCACCTTAGAAGAAATAGGTCAGCTGATCTTGAGACGATGCAAAATGAAGCTATAAAACTTGAAGATGACCTAATAACCGCTGAGAAATGGAGGAAAGATGTACAAACTCCTCAAGGTCAACCCCAGACATCCACCTCTTCCACTGACCCAGTTGTTCAACAGCTCATCAATGATATGATTGCTTTGAAGAGGCAGATACCAAAGCCCAGAAATTCCTATCCACAGCCTTATCAAGATATAACCAGAAAAACTCCAAATCAGTATAACTATGGACGATCATTGCAATTGCATGCTGCTCCACAAAGATTGCAAATAGAGACTCCTCCTAACAAGGGTGCCATGTGTTCATTTCATCTTACCACAGACCATGATGGAGGTTCTTGTCCTGATATGATAAGACATGTTCAAATGTAAAACACAAAGGATAAATTAGGTGAGTTCACTGAAGCAGAGAAAATTCAAGAGGTACCTGGTGACTCTGGATCATTCTACCTTGAATATGAGTCGGATTCAAAAAAAGGTAGTAATATTTTGGCAACCCTTGAAGACCCTGCATGTGCAATCCTAACAAGGAATCAATGAACTTCCCAATCTTCCCCTTTTGTGAACCCTTCTGGAGGTAATTTCAAAGGTAAAGATCTCCCAAATAGTAGCTTTCCCTCTCATTCAAAGACTCCTGAAGTTAGGATTTTGCAAAGGAATCATGAAGATAAAAATAACTCTTCTTCTTCCTCCTCCTTTGACATCATTGAATTTTGTAAAGCTTCTACTGTTCAACTTTCCACTACTGAGTATTTGAAGCTAAACCCGAAAGAACTAGATAAGCTGGTCAAGTATGTTAAAGGAGACTCTTCTTCAGAGTCCTCAGTGCACGGATGTGTGGAGAATAGTGATTTGATTACTGCTGAAAAATCTTCATCTGTTTCGTGCCCATTAGCTAACTTGGCTGATCCTTGTGCTTTTCATAATGCTGAAAATGGGCTTGAGATTGAGGTTCTGAAACCTGAACCTTTCTACATATCCCTCCTCCTGAATGGTCAAAAGCTTAGCAATTGCATTATAGATTCAGGAGTGTAAAGCGGAAAATCACGAGCAAACCCCAAGTGTTCCCCCCACCACTCCGAGGAGAGGGGAAGGAGGTCACTAGGGTTGACGGTTTTCACTTAGGGGAGACTTTACATTCAAAAGAGGGGTTGAAACCCACAAGATCCAATCCCACACAATGCAAGATTGGATTCTAAATGAGTTTCAAGGGTTAAGACAGCAAGGCTACCCTCTTTTGTAAAGAATGTAGATAGAAGGATTAAGCTAGGAATGCATGAAAAGTGAGAAAGATTCACTTATAAACAGAGATAGGGATATAGGATGAAGCTGCGGACCTGGAATTAGCAGTAAAATGTCGAGACGGCGCTGTCCTGCAAATTCGAGCGAAAGTTGACGGGACGATGGCGCCCAGCGTGCACACGATCCTCCGAAAAATCCACGAAACAAAGGGGGATCTGTTCGTCTCTGCACAAGGATTCCAGATCTTCAATTACAGCCGCGTACCTGCAACCTTGTTGTAAGAATGTTTGTATTCTTACATGCAAAGGTGTAAATGTTGTTGTATGTTGTATATGATCTCCTCTTCAATGGTTGAATCCCTGTCTTGAATGCAACACTTAGCCTTGAATGGAGACTTACAATGATCAATTGCTTGAAGGAATACTTGAATGCTTGAACGCTTGAATGTTTGAATATCGCTTCCGTGTCTTGTACACATATGTCCTTCCTCCTCAAAATGGGAGAGGAAATGTAGTTTATATACTTGCCAATTAGGGTTAAAAGACTGATTTTTCCGACCTTAGGCCGACCAGGAAAGATTATTTTCCAAATTGCAAACATAAAGACCCGAAGCCCCAAAAGAGACCGGGCCCAAAATAGGGCCAGGGACCAGGGCGCTGGGCGCCATGGTCCCACCTCCAGGGACAGCAGGGTGCAAGGAGGATCAGGCCAGGGTGCTGAAAAATGCAGTTTTTGATGTCATGAACAAGTTTCGGGGTCTCCATTCAGGTTCAGTGTTGCGTCGCCATCGTGAAGACCCAAATGCGGTCGAAATTGCAAGTGTCGCAATTTTAGGACGCTACATTTAGCCCCCACTTTAGCGGGAGTATAAGCATACGCTCATACTTCCAGTAAAGTACAAGGAAACAACATTGAAAGACTTTCACCACGTCAAGGAGGCAAGACACACCAAGCCCCCAGTGGACTAAGGATCTTACGACTTCGATTGACAAAGTAAAAGGGAAGATCACGAGGGAAAACCATGACTGTCAGTAGTAAGGTTCCCTCACTATGAGTCATGCAAGAGAAATACCAAAAAAATTTCAAGGCAATGCTAAGTTCGCCAAGAAATTTTCAAATATCCTGAAGGGATAGACGGGGTGTATGCCCCCCTACGTTAAAGCAATCGCACATGCCTCAACGGGGTTGATTGCTTTAAGGTAGTGATACACATAAGAAATGAGTTAGGAAAGGAGCACGTTATCACAAAGATTTAGCCCCCAAGTGTGAGATAAACCCATGGATAATAGACACAAAACACAAAGCACGAGGTGACTTCACTTTCCTCAGGGCCAGTATGTTGTATGATAATTCATGTATATCATATGTATGTATGCATAATTGTTCTTCATTCCCCAATCAAGGAAGGTCACCTAGAAGAAGGGAACACATGTGTCTTTTGAGTCAACATGAGAGAGACCAAAAGAGATCTCAATGCTTTGCATCGTCCTCAAGTAGACAACACTAAGGACAACAAATAGAAGAATGAGAATAACACATAGAAGAAGTAACACAAGAGAGGAGGAGAGAGTCTGCTATGCTAATGAAACTAGTCTAGCACGTCATCTACCCCCCGATCTTGCTGATCAATATTTCGGGAAGGCAGGGAACATGCTAGAGGAGGAACATTCAACACAGCAGATGGAGCTATCACAAGATCCAAACAAGGGCTATGTTCATGTTCCAAGCCACGTTGTTCTTGTCTAGGAGCTAGGATAAGTGCTTTAGAAAATTCGTTAGATAAATGGTTATCAATATCAACAAGTTCATATTCACTATCAGAAGCAAGAGAAGTAACATTTTCATCATGAATAACGCTTTCATCTATATCATCATCAAGATTTATAAAAATAGGATCTTTAACTCGCACAGGATCAAGACCATCATGCATCTTATGTTTAGGAGATTTTGGAGAAAATGGAATAATGCTTGTTGAAGGTGTTTTTGGAGATTGTAAAGTTTGAGAAGCAGCTGCTTGAGCTCTAAGACGACGTTTTCGTCGGCGTCCACGTGTAGAACGATTTCGTCTAGTCTTAGTAGGAAGTTGAGGAGATTGAGGAGGAGGAATGTTCTCATCCTTATCACTTGGGTGTTTAGGTTGTGGTCTCTTAGGCTGGATAATAGGAGAAGAGGAAGGTCTCTTCTCTCCATAAGAGGAAGGAGGAGGAACTGCTCCATATAAAGGAGGAATATTTGGTTTATGAAGAAGACCAAGTCCATCATGACGAGGAGGTATAGGCCTACTTTTAGGAAGTTTCTTAGACATAGACATAGTCACATCCATAGGAATGGGTTGGGAATCTTCTCGAGGAGAGACATTAGTTTTATCTTTCAAAGGAAGAACT
The DNA here is from genome assembly GCF_030272615.1 of Cryptomeria japonica. Taxonomy (NCBI): domain Eukaryota; kingdom Viridiplantae; phylum Streptophyta; class Pinopsida; order Cupressales; family Cupressaceae; genus Cryptomeria; species Cryptomeria japonica. Next base: position 114,894,675 of record NC_081415.1, on the reverse strand, counting down.
TCCTTCTCAAGAATGATAGGAATATCAAGATTGGGTGTTCTAGGTTCACTTAGAGATAGTATCATATCTGTTTTCCACTTTTGATAAGATTTGAAAAGATGATCACTTCGTGGAGGAAGAGATTGGATTTGTTTAGGCCAAAAATAATCAATAGGAACGCTAGAAGTTCTTTAAGCTGGTTTAAAGAGACTATGATTGATAGTAACAACTTCAACATTATGGGGAAATTTCAAACACTTATGAATAGGAGAAGCAATAGCTTTCATGGAAGATAGCCAAGGATAGCCTAGCTTCACACGAAATTGTTTGGAAGATGGAATAATAGCAAAGTTCACATCAAGGGATTTGTTACAGACCTCAATAGGTAATGTAATAGAACCAATTGCAGGAGAAGAAAATGCATCAAATAATTTCACAATCACATCTGTTTTGTCATAGATCACTTGATTCAATTGTAAAGAAAAGAGAAATTCTTTAGTAATAACATTAACCATGCATGAAGGATCAATAAGCACTCCACGGCAAGGTGTATTCTTGACTTTTGCAACTATATATAAAGGACCATCAGGTGCCCTGATAGTTTCACTAGAACCAAATGTGATGGAAGGTTCTTTAGGGTTTTCTTGCTGCTCTACAAAGTTAATCACATTCGGAGTCATAAACACAAGACCATCAGATGAGAAAGAGGAATCATTAGCCTCAATCGCATTAGAGGTATGAAAAGGTAATGGATCAGTAAAAATCTTAAGATTTTGGTTAGGAGGAGCTACAGATGTGTTGCCTTTATCATTCATACCAGAAACAGAGATAGTATTATTATCAATCAAATCTTGAATTTTACCCTTTAAAGCAAAACATTTTTCAATATCATGCCCAGGTTGACGATGAAATTGACAAAAAGATTTGTTATCAAAATAGGGTGAATTAATCTTTGCAGGATCTATTTGCTTTATAGGAGGAAGAGTAAGCACATTTTGTTCCAATAACTTATTCATAATACTATGCAATGATTCATTCAAAGGAGTAAACTTTCTTTCTTTCTTGAAAAACTTAGAAATAGGAGGCACACCTGATGTTGCATTCACATTGTTGTTGATGATGTTTTCATTGAATTTAACGGACTCTCTGTTCGGTTTAAACTTTCCAAATGGTTGTTGACTACTATCACCCTTATCACTCGGAGCCATAGGATTTGCTTGTTCCATTTGACTCACAGTCAGTTGATAATTATGAAGAGTTGCACACAACTGTTGGAAAGAAGTAAACTCAGAAAATAGAAGTTTGTCTCGAATATCTTTTTGTAGATTAGAAATAAAGATTCTTTGAATATCATTGTCAGGTACTGGAAAAGAAATTTGAGCATACAAATGTTTATATCTACCAATGAAATCAGTCACTTTTTCTTTAACACCTTGTTTACAATGCATTAAATCAATCAAAGTAACTTTAGGACTTATATTGTTTTGAAATTGTTGAATAAAAGCATTTGCAAGTTGTTCGAAAGAAGTAATAGAATAAGAAGGCAACGAGCAATACCATTGTAGGGCTTTATCTCTTAATGTTCTAGTAAACATTTTTGCAAGCAACCTTTGGTCATAAGCAAAATCGGTACATATTGTTTGAAAAGTCTTAACATGTGTTAGAGGATCACCTTTACCATTATAAAGTTCCAAATGCGGGATTTCAACATGTTTAGGAGGGATAGCTCGAACAATGTCAAGAGAAAGTGGGCTCGCAACATCAAATGTGGGCACACTAAACTTAGATTGATTCATAGAGGCAATTTGTTGCTGTAAAGAAGAGATTGTTTGTGCAAGATTGTTAATGGTCACTTCAGTCGAAGAGTTCATATTAGATGTGTTACATTGTGATGGAGGTATTATGTTATTGAAGGAAGGTATTGATTGAGAGTAAGGTGGTGGGACACTATGATAGTTAGTCATAGGAGATGATTGGAAAAGAGGAGCACTACAAGGAGGAATGGAATGGTTGAATGAATTGCCCCCTTGCGTCATGTTCATTTGTGGAGATGTAATAGGGACACTCATTGAAGGAATGAATGAAGAAGTCGGATTGAATGAAGGAAGAGGGTTAATTGAAGAGGAAGGATTGCCCCCATGACTGGTGATCATAGGGGGAATGTCTTGTATAGAAGTAGTCATTATGTTTGATGTAAAGGTAGGTATGTTAGCAATAGAAGTTGTCAATGGAATAGAATGATTGATTTGAGTAGGAGGTTATGTATAACCTAAAGTTTCAGCACAACTCTTCATAGGCATCACATTCGAATCCACAATGTGTGCAATACCACGCAAAATATCAATTCCATTCTTATCATTTTGAACCATACGTTTTAGACCCTCAATTAATGAAAGAGCTTGACTATCGGGATACTCTTGAGACATCCATTGCTGAAAATCATCAAATTGGTTATCCAATTTCGAAAGTTGTTCTACAGAAACCTCATGGAGAGCTTCTTCATCATTAAGAGGATTAGAGGAATTACCCGTGTCCTCGTTAAAAAGGCTATTCAAATTAGGTTCCATCTCCTCAGTAATTAAACCTTGGAAAGACTTAATTCTACGGCTTCGTCTAACGGGAATAGTGTAAGTAGGGCTTATTGTTGTAAAACTCATGCACTAAAGAGAGAGAGAATATTTTGAATTTAGAGGTAGCAAATTTCAATAGAATCAGCCAATCTCCTAGATTTAAGCTGTTAAATGCAATCACGACAATCTCCCAAAATTTCAGAAAAAATGTCAGGGACCGTGGCGCTCGGAGTGCACACGGTCCTCGCAACTTTTTTCGAAATTTGCAGGGATGAAAGTTATGATGATTTTAGAGCTAATCTGAAAAAATTGAGTGATTTTACGATCTGTAGATAGGCCAAATTAAAGTTGCAATCTCAAAATTGAACCCTACCAAGATTGTTGAAAAATGCAAAATTTGAATTTTGAAAAAGAGAGGGAAACTGAACTTTTGAATTTTATGATTTTAGAGGGAATACCAAAAGCAATGCAAGTTTTGAAATTTAAAGGTTGACTCAATTTCACGCAAAATTCAATTTTGAAAGTGGAAATCAAAGTTGGTGTAATTAAACACTTAATTTTAAAAGTCACAAATTGCAAGAATTTGAATAAAGCAATGAAATTTCGAATGAATGCCAACACACTTTTCAGATTTAGGATAGTAGGAACACAATTTTGACACAAAATTTCAATTTCAACAATTTTTGAATGATTAGAAGCCTTAATCCAAGCAATCACTAGACCAACTTTGACTTTAATTTTGAAAGTGTTAGAATTGATAAAATCAGCCAAAATTCTGGATTTTAGCAGAAAAATACAATAAGATCTAGCTCCCGAAATTTTGGAAAAAATGTCGGGGACGATGGCACTCGGGGTGCACACGGTCCTCGCAACTTTTTTCCAAATTTTCAGGGATGAAAGATATTATGATTTTGTTGCGGAATCCAAAGTTACAGCTAGTTTGGAGATGTTTTGATCAGTGAAATTGTCGGTCAAAGGTTGAATCAAGAGGGTTTTAAAAATTAGGGTTTTGACACTTAACCACTTAATTTTCAAAATTAAAGCATAGATATGATTTGATAATTTGCAGTAGAAGGGTAGATCTGAAAGAAGCATTAACCATTAAACATTTCGCAAGCTCAATTACTAAAAAGAAAATTTAGGGTTTTCATGCAATTAACCTCTAAAATTTGCAAAAGATCAAACATGGAAATGTAATCAGGGCATCCAATTTTCAGATCTAACCATGAATAATCAGAAAGGATGTTCACGTCGGGTTCACCAAAATGTAAAGCGAAAAATCACGAGCGAACCCCAAGTGTTCCCCCCACCACTCCGAGGAGAGGGGAAGGAGGTCACCAAGGTTGACGGTTTTCACTTAGGGGAGACTTTACATTCAAAAGAGGGGTTGAAACCCACAAGATCCAATCCCACACAATGCAAGATTGGATTCTAAATGAGTTTCAATGGTTAAGACAGCAAGGCTACCCTCTTTTGTAAAGAATGTAGATAGAAGGATTAAGCTAGGAATGCATGAAAAGTGAGAAAGATTCACTTATAAACAGAGATAGGGATATAGGATGAAGCTGCGGACCTGGAATTAGCATTAAAATGTCGAGACGACGCTGTCCTGCAAATTCAAGCGAAATTTGACAGGACGATGGCGCCCAGCGTGCACACGGTCCTCCGAAAAATCCACGAAACAAAGGGGGATCTGTTCGTCTCTGCACAAGGATTCCAGATCTTCAATTACAGCCGCGTACCTGCAACCTTGTTGTAAGAATGTTTGTATTCTTACATGCGAAGGTGTAAATGTTGTTGTATGTTGTATGTTGTATGTGATCTCCTCTTCAATGGTTGAATCCTTGTCTTGAATGCAACACTTAGCCTTGAATGGAGACTTAGAATGATCAATTGCTTGAAGGAATGCTTGAATACTTGAATGTTTGAATATCGCTTCTGTGTCTTGTACACATATGTCCTTCCTCCTCAAAATGGGAGAGGAAATGTAGTTTATATACTTGCCAATTAGGGTTAAAAGACTGATTTTTCTGACCTTAGGCCGACCAGGAAAGATTATTTTCCAAATTGCAAACATAAAGACCCGAAGCCCCAAAAGAGACCGGGCCCAAAATAGGGCCAGGGACCAGGGCATTGGGCGCCATGGTCCCACCTCTAGGGACAGCAGGGTGCAAGGAGGATCAGGCCAGGGTGCTGAAAAATGCAGTTTTTTGATGTCATGAACAAGTTTTGGGGTCTCCATTCAGGTTCAGTGTTGCGTAGCCATCGTGAAGACCCAAATGCGATCGAAATTGCAAGTGTCACAATTTTAGGATGCTACAAGGAGCATCAGACAACATAATGCCTTCATCCATCTCTAGGTCTTTAGGTTTAACTCTCACAAAAACATTTGGGAGGTGCTATTCAATGGATGGGAAACAGGTCCCTCTTATTGGATAGGTAAAGGATGTCCAGGCAGTGCTAGCAGCATGCCCTGATAAAAGAGTAAAATTAACTATCCTGGTTGCTGACATTCCTGCAAGTTATGGGATGCTCTTGATTAGAACTTTTTGTAAGGACCTTGGAGGTGAAATTAAGATGGATTGGTCTGAAGCTATTATTCACCTTGGAAAACAGAAAATTAAGCTTGAACCCGAGCCAAAAAATAAGTACATTGTCTTTCCTTCTAATAACCCTAAAGCCCAGATTTTGTTTTAAGAATGTGAGTTCAGAAACTATCTCATCCTTTCACCTGGCGAAAGAGAACCTGAAGAAGCAGTTGATGAACTTGACGGGTTGTGGCAGATGGAATTCGATGGAAGTTGCGCCAACTCTGGCTCTGGAGCAGGGGTAGTTTTACTATCACCTAATGGTAACATTTTTCCTTTTTCTTTCAAGTTGGATTTTAAGAATACTAATAATACTGCGGAGTATGAGGCATTATTATTAGGAATAAATGAGGCCAAATGTAAAGGTATTAAATTGCTCAAAGTTAAAGGTGATGTAGAGTTGATTGTCAGACGGGTGAGAAATGTCTATACAGTTAAGAATGAAAGATTGAGACATTATAGAAATAGGGCTTGGGATGAGATAGAATTCTTTGATGCCTTCTCGATTGAAGCCATACCAAGAGATTAAAATAGTAGAGTAGATTCGTTAGCCATTTCAGCTTCCCTTTTATTACCACATCCAGACTTTAAGGATGATTCATATAGGATTGAAATGATTTATAGGCCTAGTGTCCCTAATAATGTAAATCATTGGCAAGTATTTGATGCAGATGCTCAGATCAAAGATTTTTTGGAATGTGTTCAGTCATTCTCCCAATCATATTTTGAAGGTTCTAAAAATAACTGTAAGGAGTTTAGTCAAGACCCGGATGTTGATCCTACAAATAGTTTTATTTAGCTTAAAGGCAACAAAATTTTGAAAGGGCTAGTGACTCTGGAGAGGTTTTTCACCCGAGATGATGCGTTCATAGGCAAGAAAATTCCCAAGGATGACGAGAAAGGAAGTTGTGAGAAAATAAATCTAGGCGATGAGTCTAACCCTAAAGAGGTAACAATTGGCAAGTGTTGTTCTCCGGAGGAAAAATGAATACTCGGCACACTACTGAAACAATACATTGATATATTTGCTTGGTCCTATGATGATCTGAAGGAGTTTAGGGATGGGCATTTTCAGCATCAAATTCCGTTGAAGCCAGGCGTCTCTCCTTTCAGACAAAAATTGAGAAATTTCAACCCTATAATGGTAGATGCAATTTTTAAAGAGGTTGATAAAATGCTTAAGGCCAGAATCATATATCCAATTCATCATTCTACCTGGGTAGCCAACATTGTGCCCATGAGGAAGAAGAATGGGGAGATTCATATTTGTGTGGATTTCTGCAATTTGAATCAGGCAAGTCTTAAGGACAACTATGCCTTACCCAATATGGATCATATTTTGCAGACGGTATTCGAGTCAGAGATGATGTCGATGTTAGACGGTTTTTCTAGTTACAATCAAATTAGTGTTGCAAAGCATGAACAACACAAGACGGCATTCATCACTCCATGGGGAACATTTGCATATAACAGTATGCCTTTCGATTTAATAAATGTCGAAGCCACCTTTCAAAGGGCTATGGATTCCTCTTTTAAGGATTTTCGAGACAAAATTATTGTTGTTTACCTAGATGACCTGATAGTATTTTCTAAAAAGAGGGGGAATCATCTCAAGGATCTGAGGGCAGTTCTGCGGCATTGTCGAGAGCATGGAATCTCCCTGAACCCAAAGAAGTCAGTTTTCTGTGTAACGGAGGGCAAATTACTGGGACACATTGTTTCAAAAGAAGGAGTTAAGATTGATCCTGAGAGAGTTAATGCAATTCAACGTCTCAGTTTACCTTCAAATAGGACTGGAGTAAGGTCTTTCTTTGGTCAAGTGAATTTCTTAAGGAGGTTCATTCCGAAGTTTGCAGAAACTACCAAACACATAATCAGCTTGTTGAGTGAAAAGCATCCTTTCAAATGGACTGAGGAGGCCAAAGAAGCTTTCGAAAGAATCAAGGGTTCAGTTGCTAATGCACCAACTCTCATCAACCCGGATTTCAAAAATAATTTCATTATATATTGCTATGCCTCGGACCATACGATGTCTAGAATACTGTTGCAAATGGATGAATCTAGGGCCGAAGCACCTATAGTGTTCATGAGTGTTATGCTCAAGAAGCATGAGCTTAAGTATTCATTCTTGGAGAAACATGCCTTTGTTGTAGTTAAGGCTGTGAAACAATTTCGATATTACATTCTGCACTCACTCCTTGGTTTTTGTTCCAGACTCCACAGTGAAAAGCATTTTAACTTAGCAATAGGTCGAACTCAATAAAAGAGCAACTTGGGTGACAAAAATCTAGGAATATGATCTAGACATTCGCCCTACAAAGACAGTCAAAGGACAAGGCTTATGCAGGTTAATAGCAGAAAATGAGATGGAAACAGAAGCAGAATTACCATTAACTCTTTTTCTTGGATTGCAGGATACCTGGTTTTCTGATGTGGCCTATTATTTGACTTATGGCAACTGCCCAAGTCATTTGTCAGCAAAGGAACAAAGGAATCTTAAGTTAAAAGCAGCTAAGTATGTTATTTGGTAGGATGTTTTGTACAAAAAGGGTTTGGATGGAACATACTTAAGGTGTGTGGATAAGCCTCAACAACAAAAACTTCTAGAAGTCTATCATGGTGAAGCCTGTTACGGACACTTCTCATCCTCTGTCACTGCTTTCAAAATTTTAAGGAATTGCTTTTATTGGCCTAGCATGTTTCGAGATGCGTATATTTATGTTAAAGAATGTGAGAAATGCCAACTCTTTTCTAGGAAGCCACATTTAGCGGCTCTATCTTTAAGGCCTGTGGTAATTGATGAACCTTTCAGACAATGGGGTATTGATTTCATTGGGTCGATAAACCCTCATTCTAGTGTTGGTCATATGTATATTTTGACAGCAACTGACTATTTTACGAAGTGGGTGGAGGTCATTCTCACTAAAAAGGTAAACTCAGAGGTCATGTGTAACTTTCTCAAAGATTGCATCCTAGTCCATTTCGGGGTTCCCCAAAAGATTGTTGCAGATAACGCATCGTATTTCTCTTTTGAGGAATTAACCATGTTTTGTTATGAACATCAGATTACTCTCTCACATTCCTCTTATTACTTTCCACAAGGTAATGGACTGGCAGAATCAAGCAACAAGAACCTGATAGCAATTATGAAAAAGGGTGGTTGACGAAAATGCTCAGAATTGGCATAAGAAGGTTTATGAAGCTTTGTGGGCAGACAGAATCACACCTAAAAGAGCCATTGGAATAGCACCTTTTGAGCTTGTGTATGGGATCGGTGCAAAACTTTATTTACCCCTGGAATTGTCAGCAGCCAAGCTACAGACAGTAGTGGAGGATTCTTTCTTTCAGAATTCTTTAGAAAAGAGGGTTATGTACCTAATGAAGTTGGAAGAAGAAAGAGAGATGTTGGTGGACAGAATTATAGAACATCAGAGCAGGGTGAAGAAGATTTTTGACATGAGAGCTCGTCCAAGAGGTTTCCTTGAAGGATATGAGGTACTATTATGTGATAAACGGAAGGAACCAAAGGGTGCGCATGGTAAATTTGACTCATTATGGAAGGGCCCATTCAGGATCTATGAAGTGGTGGGACAAAATGCTTTTAGGCTCAGCTATTCTGATGGAATGCTTATGCCCTATACCTATAATGGGCAAGATCTCAAACTTTACAAACTGTGAGTCCTGTGATCAAGAATTTATGTATATAGTAGATTAGGTGTTTTATTTCAAGTGTTTGTTTAGGTGTAAGTCTCCTTTATTCCCCTATTTGCCTTTGGTCGTACGAAACCAGAGATTCAGAGTTCTTTGCATTTTTCTTCACAAACTGCAATCCCCAGTCAGATCCAATGTTACCGCATCATTTTTACTTCGTAATGGGGACAAATTCCTTTTTAAAATTCCTTTCAGAGTCCTAGTCTTTCTTGTAATACCTTCGTTCAAGCCCTTTGTTTGTAAATCGTCTTTCAATATTAAAAAAAAATGTCGAGTTGTAGTAATATGTTGAACTCTATGAATACTTTGAACCATCCTGAACTGGGTTCAATAGGTTCATTTAGGTTCCACAGGTTCCTAGGTGTTCAGGGGATTGTTTGAACTAACATTTTCTTAAGTGTGTTGCAGCAGCTCTTTAAGGGTTTTTGTTCGGTGACATTTTATGTCATCTCTTCAGGCGTTGAACTCGTTGAACCAAGTTCAAAAGGTTCAAACGTGTTCAACATGTTCAACACAACACAAATGGTCAGCAGCTTGGCATAATTAATATTCTCAATAAAGATTTCCCCTGAGCGCGGCATACACCTTGAACTACTTGAACCCCAATGAAGTCTGTTCAAGATGTTCATATGTGTTCAAAGTTGGTGGGTCCCATGGGTTAAATGGTTTGATGGTGCATTAATTGTCAAATATGAGGAAGGTGAACCATATCTTGAGTGACGTCAATCCTTGGCTTTTCGAAGTAAGTAAGCATTTCAGGAACTGGTGGTTACTTCAAAAACGTCGCCATGCATTTAATGCATGCGTGAGATGTCCAATCCTCAAATTTAACACACTCAAACTGTTAATTGGAATTATTGCACTTAATAGTTCCGTATCATTGCCCTCGCTATAAGGTATAAAGGATTAATTCTCTAAAAATTTGTTCCTTGTTGTTGCAGTGTTATTTTTCCTGGATAGAAGTATTAATCGTCGGTAGTCATCTGGTTGCTCAACTGTGAAGGTGAGTCCCTTTCTCGTTATCTCTAGTAATTTTTGCCTGTATTTCCTCTCTCGTAGTAGGGTTGCTGCAACAAAATAATGCTTATCACTTTGCATTATGAAGTCCACACTGCACTTGTTCGGGAATGTTTTTAGCCTTGCATGTACAAAGCCCATAGTTAGCGATGCTGACCTTAAAGGGGAAAATCCTGAAGTTCTAAAAGAAAGGGTATTCAAAGGGATTGATGGTTCTTTTGGTGTGGAGATTTTGAGTAGCGGTCTCATACAGGCAGCAGCTTTTCCCCCAGCTATCCCGTGCCCAGAATTGGTTAGGGAATGTATCGCTAGGTATGATCCAGTCTCTGAGACCATTAGAAAAGTTGATGGTGAAACCCTTCTTGCTGTAAATCGTGAAGTAATTTATTCTCTCTTCAAGATACCTGATTACCAGTTCTCTAATTTTTCCCTTGCTCAGTCAATCACTGAGTTCAGTGTGTACAAGACCGGACACCGAAATAATGTAGCTAAATACTGGCTGAAGGTTCCTCAAAGGGGTGGTTCCAAGTTGCCCAAGAATCCCTATAAGAATCACATGCTGCCTCACATTCACGATGTCAAGCTTTTGTTGCACTGAGTCAGAGGCTCTGCAGAAGCCTATAGTTTCGATGACTGGATTTATTGCTATGTGCAGCTAGTGCTAGAGGGGAAGCAATAACTTGATTGGACGGAACTGATTGTCGATTCAATGAGGGAGCAACTGAGTATGGCTAAACAATTTAAGCAGAATTTCTTCATGTCTTTGTATCTTGGATACTGTTTGGCATGTGTTAAGGATTTAGTTGGAATACCACGACAGCTCACTGAGGAGGATGTTCCCGTGTATGATTTCTACCCTATGCTGCAAAAGTATAATGCCTTGCAGGATTTCAGAAGGGTACACAATGCTTTTCTGGGTGATTTGTGCTATGAATTGAAATGTATGAAAACCAAAACAATCTCCGAGGATGCGCAGACATTGATAAGGAGGTTTGGCAGTTTCTTTATCCAGTTTCCCCATTTTTGCTATATAAGAATAGGCGGTTTTGAAGAGGAATCCTTCAAGCTATTTTGGGGAGAAGGAAAATCTTTGGGTTTTGAATCTGTGTAGTTGCATATCTTTGCATATGTTGATCTAATCAAACAACAGTAATCACCTTTCTACTGCAGAAAATTATTATTTTTCTGGGAATCCTTCCTATGAGTTTTGTTTTGTTTAAAAAGATTTATGCTTTAAGATAGATTTGGTTTCTCTTATCTGTTCTTTCTGAATTGTTGGAATGGTTTTTTGAACTTTGTTTCAGTTACTTCCATCCCTTGTGTTGAATTAGTTGGAAAATTAATTATTTTTCTCCGAAATATGTGTGAAATATTGGCCTCTCATCCAAGAATGAAGTAGGAAGCCTTACATGCTTTCAGGTTAAAAGCATACCAATCAAAGATTAATTAGATTATTCCTCGAATAACTAAGATAGGGAGCTGAACCTATGGAAAATTCAAAGGGAGGTGGTTTATATAACACTTACCCAATTGTTCAGTTGAACACTTGTCTTTAAAAGAAGGCAACAGAGTTTGAAATTGATCATTTTAAGAAAGGCAAAATCCGTTCACTAACAATTTGTTAATCAAAGTTGTAAGATCCTTAGTCCACTGGGGGCTTGGTGTATCTTTCCTCCTTGATGTGTTGGAAGTCTTTCAATCTTGTCTCCTTGTACTTTACTAGTAGTATTGGCATATGCTTATACTCTCGCTAAAGTGGGGGATAAATATAGTGTCATAAAATTGTGACCCTTGCAATTTTCAACCATATTTGGGTCTTTTCATTGGCAAATGAATTCCTAAGCCTAATAAGAGACCTGAAACATGCTCATGCCATGAACAATTTACATTTTCCATCATTTTGCATTATCTCTTAGCTATTTCCCATCCTAAATTAGGGCAGGATTATCCCCCAACGACAGGGGTGTGGCACCCTTGTCCTAGCCCTATTTTAGGCCCCCTTTGGTCCTATCTTGCATTGGGCTTGTCAATTGTTGAGTGGGAAAAGTTTCTTTATGTATCAGCCTAAGGTGGGAAATTATCTAAACACCCCTAAATAGCAAGTATATAACGAGCACTTCCTCTCCTATTTTCATAAGTTCGATAGGTGGATGATAAGTTGATAAGTGAAGTCGATCATAAGCATTCAAGAATTCATTCAAGCATTGAGCATTTCAAGTCTTCTTTCAAGGCTAGGTGTTGCATTCAAAACAAGGATTCAACCATTGAAGAGGATATTTATACCAACGTTCAAGACATCCTATTTCACATATCCATTCAAGCAAATTCATCTACAAAGGTATCAGCCTTTCAATTACATCCCCTCCTTGAGGTGGATTCACCTCCGACATTTCCTTTCATTTACTTGCAGCATTTTTCAACCACTTGGTTAATTCCAAAATGGGGTTTGACCTGAAGGCAAACCCCCAATCCCCATAACATTTTCCTCTCTTTCTTATGTGTAGGTTGCAGGTGCATGGCTGTAATTGTAGGTTTAGGCTTCATTTCCAAAGATGGGAAAACCCTTTTTCGTACGTGGATTTTTCAGAGGATCGTGTGCAACTTCAACCTGGTCCCTGCAACTTTTGCTCAGATTTATAAGGAAGCTTCGTCTTGACATTCTACTACTAACTCCAAGCGCGCAACTTCATCCTGCATCTCTATCTTAAGATATAATTGCTTCTTCGCAATTCGCTTAATTCAACTAGTCTATTATAAAAGAGGGTTAATTTACTTTCCTAATACATTCCAAATTTCCTACAATTCACTTAGTATTCAATCTCTTTCCATTGGAATTGGATCTAGTGAATTCAACCCCTCTTTTAAATGTAATGTGTGTGAAAAATTGAAGGGAATCCTTTGTGAAACTTTCATCCCTCTTTTGACGGGAGTAAAGCTTTCCACTTGATCTCCCCTCATCACTTTTCACCATATTACAAGTAGAATTCTCCTCCAGAGATGAATCCTCCTTCTCTGTAGTGTAGTGGTGAGGAGAGACATCTCTGCACCAAATAGCCTGAATATCCTTCTTGTGTTTGGAGAAATGGGAAACCAAATGACTCACATTATAACATATGCGACAACAAAATGAAATAACTTCATAGTCTACAATCTGATTCCAACATTTATCTGTGGTGTTCAAGGAGAACTTTGCAAGGAGATCTTTGGTGATATTAATTTCAAAAAAAAAGAGAGCATAGGTTGTGTGCAGGTAACTTTTGGACCCCTCATCAATCTGCAAAAGTTTCCCTAAAGAGTTTTTAGTTGCTTTGAAGTAGGATTTAAATCAAAACTACTATAGAAGATTTGGGAGTCTTTCCCAGATAGGGATTGCTGAAAAAGAGTCAAAAGATGGATCAAAGGAGGGGTGTCGGGATTTCAACACAAGAAGGTGCTAATTCAAATCCCACTAATTGTTGTAAAGAACCGTACACCAATCCATAATATTATCAAATACAACTACAAAGAACCTGCATGCGTAGGGTTAATTTTGAATGTCACCCTTCAATATAGGTCTCCATGTGTCTAAGATTCATTGTTGAAGTTCAAAGAGAGTCGGCAAAAACCCTTTGAACCTATCGATCAAGCCTTGCTTAGCGAAAAAGACCTCATTTCTAAGACTTCATGCAAAATATATTTTTATAACTCCATTTTTTGAGGGTACTAAGCAATCTGTAGCAGCATATGATGATGATGTGTTGAGGCCCCCTTTGGGGCAATTCAATTGGCATCCTTAATGGAATCCCCAACCAATCCAAAGAAAATCCCACCATTACCCATGCTATTCTCCACTCCTAGAAAGAGGATACAACTCATCACCATGCATCTTTGTTCCATCACCATGGTGAAACCAACCCCTATCAGCTTGCTATGACGACATCAAAGGGTCTAGCAAATCCATTGTAGAGGATTTGAAATTGCGAGTAGAGGAAGGAAAGGTAACATGAGTAGGGGACACAAGATCTTTCCTTCACTGCCTTTCCACCAAATTCATCGTAGGAAACCCTAGTTTCCACAACCTCCCGCAATCCTGACATTGTGCCCACCTAATGATATATTTTATCCTAATGTTTTATATTTTTTTTTGGTCAGTAATATAGATTTTTTTATTAATATATGAATAAGAAGTTTACATTACAAAAAGGGCCTAGCTTATGCCCAAAATATTATATGAATTCTTGATTGATAGTTGCCTACCCCTATACATAGCATAAACACTAAATGAAGAACCTGCACCCTAAACCCCTGATAGGACTTGGACCATAAAAAACTGGTTTCACCACCCATATCAATTAAACTTTCCTACTAATATAATGTGTCCATATCAACAGTTAAAATTCCACCCCTAGGAGGGATAGAATCTACATCTATGAAAAAACCAGAGAAACAAAAACTTGTTGATAGGAGGGAAAAAAAAAACCTCAACCACACAGACCTCAACCCTAAGCTGGTCACTGTCTCACACTTCGTCGTCTCTGTTTGGTTCAACAATTGGAAGAATAACTATAGTTAAAGTCTCAACCCAAATTCTGGACACTATCTCCTAGTGTTGAAGTTCATTTGATTATCAACCCAGGGACGTAATACTTGAAATGGGTCTGCACTATATATGCACTAAGTCCCTGTTATAGCTACCCTACATTACTGCAGCAACTAAAATCTTAAACGGGGAAAGAAAGCAAGATTTGAAACAACTGAATGGCTATAGGAAAAACTCTGCATTAACATAAATTTCACTCAAGAAATACTAGCTAAGTCCAATGCTGCCAAACAAGAATTACTCTGTTCGCTTTGGCTTCAGGAACAATCAATGGATCTGTTTCCAATGGCTGCAGGAACAGTCAATGCAAGAACATCTACTGCAGCTAAAGAAGAAAACTAGTTTTAACAAAGGCATGGGAACACTCACCAAGTGGGCCCCCTTGGGTGAGTGCTTCCAGGCTTCCAAAATGACTCTAAGTGCTTAGAATAACATATCTTTATTCATTGTTTCTCAAAATTTGATACATTATTCAGAATCAAAAGAAACTCAAAACACTCTGCAACTTTATTTCTAAATCTTCTGCTCCTTTTCTTCTCTTTTCTTTCTAACCTCTGAAAAGAGAGAAAGACCCTTATTTAAAAGAAACAACTACTTCCTAAAACACAGATCACGCCGATGAGAAGAGGCGGATAATATTCATGAAGGGAAACAGTTGGAGTTAAGCCATTGATAATGTGGATCTAAACCAAACCACAGCCATAACATAGCGTGGCAGTATTTACAATACTGATTCCCACTTGAGTCAAACATCAATGAGTATTATGCACCTACTTCTCCTCTGTCATTCCTTATGCTCATCATCTTCTCCATGGATTTGATCTTTCAGTCACCTCCTTGAATATCTCTTACTGCAATTGGCATGACAAGAGAACTTCACTCCAACATCTTATTTATTCCTGCAATTCAAAAGAAAGAACATACAAGCACATACACATCTATTTTAATTAATCAAAACATCTATTAATTTCACACATGATATTGCCTAAGACAACTTGCATGGCAACATGAATGAATCACATGGTTGCAGGAACAACTGGCAAAGACAAAACATGATTTAATAGGTTCAACTAACATCTGAAATGCATATAGTCAACTTTTAATACATCATCACTATCCCATCATATAAATCAAAACATGAGAAAAACTTATAAGTTCTAGGAATAAAAAGAGCTAATGTCTCAAATCATCATGCCCCCCAACTTAAGGTCTTGATGATCCTCCAGCAAGAGGAAAATTCCTGACTCGAGCACTAACCCTTAAGTCACCAATAGTTCCTTGACCTATTCCTCTTGAAGCCAAATTCCAATAAAACACCTTCATCTTTTCTAGCCTGGACCATCTAGCCTCTTATGTAACTGCTTCATAGGGTTTATCTGTAATCTTGCATCCCAACAATGGCCACATGATGATAGGGGGCTGAAAGATCAAAGGTAACCAATTATGGTTTTTCATCCTGCCCAGATGGATGTATTTAGGGGCTCTTTGTATAACTGCATGAAAATTTGGCAGTGAATGAGGTTCTCCCTATTTTAATTCCTCTGGAAAATTGTTCCAATGTTGAGTCAAGCAGTCAATTGCAGTTGCTCTTTCATTCTGAATTAAGTGTTCATATGCTTGGAATATTTCTTCCCTCATTGGCAATACTTGGCCCCTTACATCGGGCCTTGCCAATAGCTTCTGCCAATCATAATAAAGAACCCTTAGGTCTTTTGCTTCCTCCCTAAGTGGCAATGGACAATCAAATTCAATATTCTTATGTGTTTTGGCCTACATTCCCATGCTGATCCCATTCTGAATCCATGACATTAAGGCTTTTATGTGGATATCACCAATGTATAGCAAGGGATTCCACTCACTGTCAAAAGTCACAGCATAGTTATGCAAGTAGAGTTCTCACAATAAATTTTTCACAGCTACTGGAGAAGTCTGATAGGCATCATAAAATTCTTCAGGGGTGTCTAAAGAAGGGCTAAGGTCCCTAATAATGTGGTTTAATTTAAAATTTAAATACCGCTCCTTTAGATGCAGAGCATAAACTCTTGGCGGAGCCCTACATTGCATTAACTCAGGTACCATACTGGTAATTGTATCAATCTTGGCTTCTAATTCTTCAATTTAATCATCCCTTCTTTCTATTTCCCTCTGTTGCTTATCAATAATTCCCTATAATCTATCCCTCTCTATCTCCCACTGCCTATAGAATATTAATGCAATAGATAAACTGGTGAGAGATGATGGAGGTCTAATAGTTGTTACCTTAGGACGTGGAATTTCTTCAACAGGTTTCTCAAGTTGTTCCGCCACATATGCCAGACTCGAAAGTCTGTCAACGTCATGTTCCTCCGTTTCAACCTCTGTTGGACTCTCTCGTTCCTCTTTTGATGCTTTAACTAAAATAACCTTTGTTGCATCACCTATTGGATGAACTTTTTGGGTATTACTCTGAGTCCTTCTTGCATAAACCTTTGGAGTGGTTGCAGGAATGGTTTCTACCAGAGGCTTTGTTGCAGGGGTATTTCCCTTCGGCTTACGCCTCTTGGCTGCAGGAGAAACCTGCGTTGCCTATGGCTGAACCATAGTTTCATCTTCTGCATTAATTGCTTCTAATTATTTCCCTTTTCTTTTAAAAGATGTCACTTCTCTTTGGAAAGAAGTGGAGGGCTACTCAATGTTTGTTTTCACCATCTCTTCCTCCGTAATAGTCAAAGCTTCTTTGGTGACAAGAGATTCATTCCCTACAAAAATTATAGGAGACGAGGGCCCTCTCGTATCCTCCTCTTGAACTACTAACTCATCTGCAATAGGAGCATCTTCAACCCTAAACTGCAGTATGTCTTCAAATACCCCCCATGCCATCTGTGAAACATCCCTAAGAGAGTGTTCTACCAACAATTTTATCAAACCATGATGACTGACAAAACGATTTCCATTCTTCTGTGTTTCTTTGGCACTTATGGAAAGAGGGTGGTATAGAAAATTTGGAACATTTACCCTTCGGTCATGCCATAAATGACCAAGCAATTTGAAATGGGCTGAATGTAAATTTGAATACCTTCCATTGCAAGTAATGTATTTCATTATATTTAATGCCACCTGGGGCCATTCTGCTGGAAGAGATACCCGTCTGGTTCCCTGCTTGTCCACCATTAGAGGTCCATTTGTGGGGTACGTAAATTATGCTCTGGTGCTTCTTGCATCCTTTGATTCAGGAAACAACTCTCCTTCTTGCAGCAACCCATTAACTTCAACTATTCGCTACTTTGTAGTAATAACCCTTAATCCTTTGACAGTAGCTTCCCCTTGGTTGAATGTATGCATGAACTCAAAGCCAATTTCCTCATTATAATCTGTTATTTTCAAAAAGTAATCAATCCAACCATGTTGTCGGAAATAATGCTCACAAAGAGCATCTTGTAGCAATGCATCATGGATTACTGGTTCATGACAGATGGGATATCCACCATGACTATCTCAGTTAATGAAACAATTTCTGCAGCTAAGAACGAGGAACTGAAGTACTCTACAAACTAAAAATATTTGCTTGAAACTTCCTTCCTTACTTACTTCCAATTTTGGCTATAGAATTCATTACTTACTCATGTTTAAAGAATATTTCATTAAAATAATGATGGTAGACAATCCAATCAAATTACTGAAAATGATGGATAATTACTAATCTTGGAAATCATACCATAAAACACCCCCCCCCCAACTTATTTTGGCACGTGTCCACACATGCGAAAAGGATTCAGGGAAGTGTACGCGGATTTGAAATAGGCAATGATCACTATAAAATAATAAAAGCATTATTAATATAAAAAATAAGATATGTACATACCTGTGGTCGTGCGAATAAATGTTGCATGAAACAGTTAGCAAAAAGAATGGTGAAATGAAATGATAGATAAAGAAATGAGATGGGATGACGTGGATGGAAAATTTATTTATGGAGAATAATATTTCCATAAGACATGGAAATATCCTTATGAAATGATTCTTGAATAATTATAGTGTTAGGAACGTTCCTTGTAGAAGCTGCAGGAACCGTACCCCAAATGCTCCCTTCTGTGGCAGTAGGAACTTGCCCAGTTGCTGCAGGAACTGGTATTTGATATTTAATGGTGAATTGGTGTAGGAACTACTCTTTGGTTGCAGGCTTATGATAGAGACGTAGTTGGTGACCATTTACTAAAAGCTTAAATCGAACTGGATCAATAGTGGTCAAACGAACAACTCCATTTTTTAAAACTTCTTCTATCTCATATGGGCCTAACCATCTAGTTTTCAGCTTTCCCATAGTATCTTTATATCTTGAATCATATAGCAATGCCTAGTCACCTGCTTGAAAATTCTTCTCCTTGATGTACTTATCATGCCACTTAACTCTCTGATTTTGAATTAGTTTTGTCTATTGGAAAACTATTTTTCTCCACTCATCCAAAGCATTCAATTGTTGAATACGGTCTTTTTGTGCTTCAGAAAGTGTCATATTCAATTGCAAAGTTGTTCTTAGAGTTTTATGTTCAAACTCAATAGGCATTATTGTTGTCTTTCCATACACCATTTCAAAAGGTGTAAAACCCATTGGTGTTTTCCATGTTGTTCTATATACCCAAATGGCTTCTGGAAGTCTGTGAGACCAATCTTTTTTATGAACAGCTATCGTTTTGGTAAGAATGGCTTCTAGCTCCCTATTTGTGACCTCTACTTGTCCATTTGCTTGTGGATGGTATGGGGTAGATTTTTTGTGCCTTATATTATATTCATTGACCAATGCAACAATCAATGTGGAAGTAAATTGTGGTCCTTTGTTTGAAACAATTTCCCTTGGAACTCCATACCTGGTAAATATCTCTTCATAAAGGAACTCAACCACTTTATTATCTCTTGCATGTGTCATATCTCAAGCTTCCACCCATTTGGTTACATAATCAGTACATACCAGAATGTAAGATTTTCCATTCGAAGGGGGATCAATTGGCCCAACAAAATCTAATCCCCATTTATCAAATGGTGCCACTAGTATCTGTGGATATAATGGCATTTCATCAAAGCTAGTAGGCCTACCCATGTGTTGGCATCTATCACATTTCCTTGTATATTGTGTTGCATCCTTATATAATGTTGGCCAATAATATCCTGTGTTCAATATTTTAAGTGTTTTTCTCTTAGCAGAAAAATGCCCTCCACATGGTTCATCATGGCATGCATATAGGATATCATATGTTTCATCCTCTCTAACACATCTTCTCATGACTTGGTCAGGTCCCATATAGAATAAACAATCAGCAATCCATGAGAAGTTAAAGCTTTTCTCAACTAACAACCTTCTTTCTTTAGGAGAGAAATGAATTGGCATTTTAGCAGCAGCTAAATAATTGGAAATATCAACATACCAGGGAGTGTGGGCTTGTATAAGAAATAAATGTTCATCCGGAAAAAAATCATCTATGGCTTCAGGATCATCCTACAATTGAAGCCTTGAAAGATAATCTGTAACCACATTGGACTTTCCTGGTTTATCAATAACTGTGATATCAAATTTTTGCATCAACAGTAACCAACGAGCCAATCTTCCTATAATTGAAGGTTTGTCATGAGATATCTGATTGCGGTATGATCTGTATGCACAAATATAGGATAGCCTATTATATAATGCCTAAATTTGTTGAGTGCATATATAACTGCTAACATTTCTTTTTCAGTGACTGTGTAATTTAGCTCAGGCCCCTACATGTTCTTGCTGATATAATAAATTGCCCTCTCCAAATTATCACTCTTCTATCCTAAGACTACTCCTATGGCATAATCAGATGCATCTGTATGAATTTGAAATGGTAAGGACCAGTTTGGACCTTTAAGAACTGGTGCTTGGGTCAAAGCTTGTTTGAGCTTTAAGAGAGCTTCATTACATGAAGAAGTCCATTTAAATGCCATATCTTTGGTCAGAAGAGAATATAAGGGACTTGCAATTTTGCTGAAATCTTTGATAAACCTTCTATAATATCCAGCATGACCAAGAAAACTTCTGACATCTTTTTGTTTTACCAGTGTTGTGATATTTTGAATAACTTCTATTTTTGTTGGGTCAACTTGTATTCCATTTATAGAGATATGATTACCAAGGACTATACCTTCCTGCATCATCATGAAGCACTTTTCACTATTTAACAACAAATTATAGTCTTCACACCATTGCAAAACTTTCTTCAGGTTCTCTAATGCTTCCTTGAATTTTGAACCATAAGTTGTAAAATCATCCATATAAATTTCCATTGTGTCTTGAGAAATATCTGAATATATGCTTATTACTGCTCTTTGAAAAGTAGTTGGAGCATTACATAATCCAAAAGGAAGAACATAATATGCATATGTTCCCCAAGGACAAATAAATGTAGTCTTCTCTTGATCCTCTAGGGCAATTTGTATCTGGTTATAGCCACTGAATCCATCTAAAAATGAGAAATATTGCTTCCCTACCAAAAAATCCAATACCCGATCCACAAATGGCAATGGAAAATGATCTTTTCTAGTTGCTAAGTTCAGAGCTTTGTAATCAACACATACCCTCCATTTTCCTCCTTTCTTAGGAACTATTACCAAAGGTGATACCCATTGACTATCAGAAATAGGATAGATAAATCCAACATTCAACAACTTCTACAATTCCTCTTTAACTATTTCTCTTAATGCAGGATTGATTCTTCTTTGTGGTTGTCTAAGTGGTCTACAGTCTTCTTTTATGTAGATACGGTGGGTACAAACTGTTGTATGAATTCCATGCATATCCTTGTAATCCCATGCAAAAGCATATTTACGACATTTGAGCAAATCCACAAGTGCTATCCTTTCAAATTCTGTAAGATTGTTGTTGATATTCAAATATTTATTTGAATCAACTTCCACTTTGATAGTAAGATCAATCTGAGATATATTAGAAAAATGACAAGTGCAGACTTCCTACGGGAATAGAGTGCGTGATATATCAATGGCTGCAGAAAAGTTTGATTCTGTAATATTTGGTACTAACTCCTATGACTGTTGATCTTGCCTGAACTCATTTGCTAGTATTTTATAAAGAAATGAGTCTTCATCATGAAGTTGGATGAATGGTCCTTTATTAATCATCATAAGGTGATTGATAGAGTCAACTCGTTCAAATTCTTCACCCAAATTAGGCCAAATGGCTTGTTGTTAATCAAATTGGGGCTGAGCAGGGGAATACAGAGCCAATGTTTTGGTAGAGTTCCCATCTGAAATAGTTATATCCTCTAACCTACATCCAATATGTGCATCAGTTGTAGCAAGCCAAGGTCTTCCCAAAATTACTGGGTATCCTCTCAATGTGGCTTTAGGAGACAGGATCATAAAATCTGCAGGGTATTCCCAAGAATCCAAAGCAACAACCATATCTTCAATCATACCATAAGGTCTAACTGTAGAACTATCAGCAAGTTGTAGGACTATAGGTGTAGGTCTGAGACTAGTGATTTCAAGCCGCTGCATAATATCCCTTGTCATAACCTTAATGGCTGCTCCCAAATCAATCAAAGCATTCTTTATCTTAGTGTCATTAATGACTATATTCACAACAGGGCTACCAGGATTAGCATACTTAGGAATTGAAACCTTTCCTAGCATAATATCTGCCAATTGACCCATTACATGCACTATTTGCAGATCTTTCTTCTTTCTACCAAGTTTTTGTAGACATGCTTCCCTAAGTGCCTTACTGTATACAATAACATCCTTTAAAGCTTGTAACAATGGGATTTTAACACATACGTGTTTCAATTGATCTATAATATTAAAACTTTGCTCTTGTTCTGGAAGAATCTCTTCTTCTTGCAACCTCTAAGGAAATGGGGGTGGTTATTGTTTTTGAGGTATTGGGACTGTTGGACTAGATATTTCTTGTTCTTTGGGTATTTTAGTTATAACTGAAGGGGATGGATTAGGCAAAGTTGTCCCAAATCTGAGGTGAATATCACTTATAGATAGAGAATAGGTCAGGTATTGATTAGGATCGGCTGAATAAACTTGTTGTTGTTGCTAAGATTTGCTATTAAGATTCGACTTTGGTTGAGTGGGAAACTATGTGGTTTTACGTGGAACAATAGTGGTTGCAGGGGGAGGCATTATTGCAGGTGGTTGTGGTTGTTGAATAGTTGTTGATATCCAGAAGACTGATTTGTCCATGGTTGACTCCCCCTCCATTGAGGAGCAGGTTGCCAATTTCCTTGAAATTGTTGCTATTGTCCCTGAGGTGGAGACCAATTTCCTTGTGGTTGCTGCCACTGTGGAGTTTGACTGGAAAAATGCTACCCTTGGCCTTGAGGACCATACCAATTTGGATAACTACCAAAATTTTGAGCATATGGTAATTGCCATTGATTATTTGGTGCATAGGAATTTCTACTATAACCAGAAAAAGAAAGTGGATCAGGAGGCATACCTTGTCTTGTAAAATTTGGCCTTCTTTGAGCAACATAGAAAACTTGTTCATCATCACCTTGTATTGTCTTGAAGTCAGGAACTTCAAGATTTGCAACCATTCTACATCTGCAGTGTCTTTTCCTTTGTCTACAATGAGGGCAGAATTCTGCAAGAATTGCATCAGCTTCCTCGTGCTTCTTCTTAGCTGAGAGCATATCCAATTGAGTAGCCATATTATTTATGATATCCTCCTTAAATTCCTTCAACAAATGGCTAATTCCCATTCTAGAAACTCCATTACTAGATGTTGATGAAGAAACTCCTGGCTTGAAATGCCTATTTTTTTTAGAAGCAGATCTGGAATACTTCTGACAAATTTTTCCAATGTCATTCCATGTGGATTGTGTTATGTGACCTCCTCCCATAAGATCCAAAGCATCAGTGCATTCATCACTAATTCCTCTCAAAAATATCAGCTTGAGAGAATCTTCATTTAGAGTGCTATGCTTAAACTTTTTGACACTGAATAGAAACCTCTCCAGATAATCTTCAAGACTTTCATCTTCTTTCTGTGTCATTCTAAAAATATCATCCCCATGGTGTTCAGTGCCTCTACAATAATCCTTGTATTTTGTGAGAAACAATCATTTCATCTCATCCCATGTAGTGATTGTACTACTCCCTAGACTCATAAACCATCTTAAAGATGATTCTTTCAAAGTGGCAGGGAATATTTTGAGTCTATGAGCATCTATAGTATAATCAAAACTCCTACAGATGACATCAAACTCAAACAAGAATGTATCTAGGTCCTCTATCACTAATCCATAGAATTTAGGGAGGGAAGAAGCTGGAATGTTCTTGAAATTACAATTATCATGCTAATCTGAGATAGGAAACTCAAATGTTGGTGCCAAAGGTGGGGCTGGATTATTCCCACCAAGAGGTGGATTTCCTTGCATTGGGATTTTAGGGGAATTCACTAAATGAAGTGTTGAAATATGGCGACTGATCAGCAAAGTACTATACACTCAGCACGTATCCTCGCCGGGGTCCGGGGCCGGGCCGGGGCCCGGGCAGGGGTTCGGGGGTGGCAGCCTCCGAGAAAAGCGGGGGTTCGAGGGCGTCAGCCCCCGAGAAAAAAAATTTTGCCATTTTTTTGTTGATGAAAATCGACATTGTAATAAAACCCTAAAAAAAGGTCAACTTTGTTTGTTGCCCTAAAAATGCATGTTATAAACGGCTGGGATGCTTAAGGCATTGTAAGGTTGATGTACTATTTTTCCTGGATAATAAGAAAGATTGGACGACTATGTATGGTGGACGTAACCCATTCTGGGTGAACCACGTTAAATCTTTGTGTTATCTATGTCCTGTTTTATTTCTTTATCTTTTGTATTTAAATCTGCATATAATTGTTAGTTCATATTTGCTTCGGATCTGCTTGAAACCCTAACAATTGGTATCAGAGCGAGGTTTTCTGTAAATTGGCAGGACTTTCAAATTTGAGTGGAGCAATGGAGGATTCCAAATTCAAGGTTGAAAAGTTTAACGGCCAAAATTATCAGTTATGGAAAATGCAGATGGAGGATTAACTGTATCAAAAGGATTTGTGGCGGCCATTGGAAGGAAAGGCAAAGAAACCGACCACAATATCAGATGAAGAGTGGGACATTTTAGATAGAAAGGCACTGAAATCCGTTCGATTGTGCCTTGCGTCATCTGTAGCATTCAATATAACAGAAGCAAAAATGACTATAGATTTGATGGCAACATTGGCTAAGTTGTATGAGAAACCCTCGGCTTCGAATAAGGTATTTCTTATGAAGCGTTTGTTTAATTTGAAAATGAGTGAGAGAGGATCTGTAGCGGAGCACTTAAATGAATTTAATACAATTACCAGTCAATTGTCTTTGGTAAAAATTACCTTTGCAGAAGAGGTTAGGGCTCTCTTGATTTTATGTTCTTTGCTAGAAAGCTGGAATAGCTTGGTTATGGCTGTAAGTAACTCTGTCTCTGGTAAAAATACTTTGGTATTTGATGATATTGTTGGTGTTATCCTAAGCAAAGAAATGCGAAGGAAAAGCACAGGTGAGACTCCAACATCATCGGGTAGTGTTTTGAATGTGGAGAACAGAGGAAGATCAAAGGAAAGAGGAAAAGGCCCTGGGAATGAGAAGTCACGAGGGAAGTCAAAGAAAGGACGCTCACAATCTAGAGGAAAGAAAGATTGCTGGTACTGCGGAAAGCCTGGTCATCTAAAGAAAGACTGTTGGTCTCGGAAAAACAAAGAAGGAGACAAAAATGAAAATGACAGTAAGGAAGCTAATATTGCAAGTAATACTTTACAAGATGCTTTAATCTTATGTTTGGATAATGTTAATGATTCCTGGGTAATAGATTTTGGGGCTTCATTTCATGCTACACCTCATAGAAAATATTTTCTAGATTATGTTCAAGGTGATTTTGGACAGGTATATTTGGGTGATGATGAGCCCTGTCAAATTGTTGGAAAAGGAAAGATAAAGATCAAGTTGCAGAATGGTAATGACTGGTTTCTGCAGGAGGTAAGACATATTCCTAATTTAAGAAGAAATTTAATTTCTGCAGGGCAACTAGGTAGTGAAGGTTGCATAGTTACCTTCTCAGACAGTATGTGGAAGGTCACTAAAGGATCATTAGTAGTAGCTAAAGGTGCGAAGGTAGGCACATTATATCTGTGTACTGGTAACACTTACTCTACCTTAGCTGCTACAGATAAAGTTACTGCAGGGACAACAACAATAAATGTTGCAAGAACAGATTCGATAATGTGGCACCATAGGCTTGGGCACATGAGTGAGAAAGGGATGAAAATCCTTCACTCCAAAAATCTATTGCCAGGACTAAAGAAGATTGATTTAGAGTTCTATGAAAACTGTGTTTATGGTAAACAGAAAAGAGTCAGATTTCTCAAGGTTGGGAAAGAGAAGAAGAGTGAGAAGTTAGAGCTTGTACATTCAGATGTATGGGGACCGACTCAGGTGTCATCTCTTGGTGGCTCTTGTTATTATGTTATTTTTATTGATGACTCAACTAGAAAAACATGGGTATATTTCCTAAAACAAAAATCAGATGTTTTTGAAACTTTTAAGAAATGGAAAGCTTTGGTTGAGAATGAGACAGGAAAAAAGTTGAAGTGTCTCAGATCGGATAATGGAGGTGAGTATTGCAGCAAAGCATTTGAAGATTACTGTTCCTTAAATGGGATTCGAAAGCAGAAGACAGTTCCAAGAACTCCACAGGAAAATGATGTGTCAGAGAGAATGAATAGGACCATCATGGAACGTGCGAGGAGCATGAGATTGCATGTTGGATTGCCCTTACATTTTTGGGCAGATGCTGTACATACTGCTGTCTATTTGATAAATAGAGGACCTTCAACCCCTCTGGATGGTGGTATTCCAGAGGAGGCATGGACTGGTAAAAAGGTAAATTATTCTTTTCTAAAAACTTTTGGTTGCGAAGCTTTTGCCCATGTTGATAAAGAAAACAGAACCAAGCTTGATGCTAAATCTCAGAAATGTACCTTCATTGGATATGGAATAGATGAATATGGCTATCGGTTATGGGATTTTGAAAATAAGAAAATAATTAGAAGTAGAGATGTTATATTCAATGAGAAGGTTATGTATAAAGAACAGATGCAGGAAAAGAAGCATGAACAAGACAAACAAGAATATGTGGTGTTGGATGAGATTCCTAAAAATGAAATGCCACAGGTACCTGATGCTCAGCAACAACAGATTGTCCCACAAACTCCTACAAGTGTTAAACGTTTTACGAGGACAAGTAGACCCCCTGAAAGATTTTCTCCTTCTTTGTATTCTATTTTATTAACGGATTCTGGTGAACCAGAAGAATATGAAGAAGCAATGCAGGTGGATGCCAAACAACAGTGGCAGCTAGGCATGAAAGAGGAGATGGACTCCTTGATGAAAAATAAGACTTGGGACTTAGTCCCTTTACCTACAGAAAAAAGAGCCTTGCCTAACAAATGGGTTTATCAGCTGAAGGAGGAGGAAGGAGGTCAGAAAAGATATAAGGCCAAACTTGTGGTAAAAGGTTTTGCACAGAAAAAGGGTATAGATTATGATGAAATATTTTCTCCAATTGTAAAAATGACTTCAATTAGAACTGTACTTAGTCTTGTGGCTGCAGATGATTTACCTCTTGAACAATTAGATGTCAAAACAGCTTTTCTCCGTGGAGATTTGGAGGAGGAAATTTACATGTTGCAACCACAGGGATATGAGGTCAAAGGTAAGGAGAACTTGGTGTGCAGGTTGAAGAAAAGTTTGTATGGCCTAAAGCAAGCACCCCGACAATGGTATTTAAAATTTGATAGTTTCATGGCTGAACACGGTTATCATAGATGTCATTCTGATCATTGTGTATATTTTAAGAGATTTGATAATGGCAGTTATATTATCCTGTTGCTTTATGTTGATGACATGCTTGTTGCTGGGTCTAACATGCAACATATAAATGATCTTAAACAGAAATTAGCCAGGTCATTTGCTATGAAGGATTTGGGTGCAGCTAAGCAAATTCTCGGTATGAGGATTACATAGGACAGGAAAAATAGAACCTTGAATTTGTCCCAAAGTGAGTATATAAAGAAGGTGTTGAAAAGATTTAACATGCAGGATGCAAAAGCAGTTAGTACACCTTTGGCTAGTCATTTCAAATTGACTAAGGAGATGTGCCCAAAGGCACAGGAAGAGGTTAATAAAATGTCTAACATCCCGTATTCATCAGCTGTTGGCAGTCTGATGTATGCAATGGTATGCACAAGGCCAGATATTGCACATGCAGTGGGAGTTGTGAGCAGGTTTATGAGTAATCCGAGTATGGAACATTGGAATGTTGTGAAATGGATTCTTCGGTATTTGAAAGGAACTACTACAAAGGCATTATGTTTCAAAGGATCTAATGCTGCTCTAAGTGGATTTGTTGACTCTGATCTGGCGGGTGATATTGATTCACAGAGGAGTACTACAAGGTATGTTTTTACTATAGGGGGAACTGCAGTCAGTTGGATTTCTAGGCTGCAAAAGGTTGTTGCACTTTCAACCACTGAAGCTGAGTATGTTGCTGCTACAGAAGCCAGCAAAGAGATGATTTGGTTGCAATGTTTTCTGAAGGAATTGGGTCAGACACAAGAGGATAGCCCATTGTATACTGATAGCCAGAGTGCCATTCATCTTGCGAAGAACTCTGCTTTTCATTCAAGGACAAAGCACATTTAGCTCAGGTACCACTTCATCCGGACTATTTTGGAGGAGGGTCAGTTACGGCTTGAGAAGATTCACACAAGTGAGAATCCTGCCGATATGTTCACAAAGGCAGTTCCACAAGAGAAGCTGATTTCTTCATCAGTTTCTATTGGTCTTTTTTATTGATAATTGTGGAATTTATACCAGTCAAGTCCTAGTGTTTTATCCAGCGAATGTTGCATGTATAGTGGTGTCGTGTAGTATCAGTCTCCAAGTGGGAGATTGTTCGGTGTGGAGCCTAATCAGTCTCCAAGTGGGAGATTGTTGAAATATGGCGACTGATCAGCAAAGTACTGTACACTCAGCATGTATCCTTGCTGGGGTCCAGGGCTGGGCCGAGTCTCGGGCAGGGGTTTGGGGGTGGCAGCCCTTGAGAAAAGCGGGGGTTCGGGGGTGACAGCCCCCGAGAAAAAAAATTTTGCCATTTTTTTGTTGATGAAAACCGACATTGTAATAAAACCCTAAAAAAAGGCCGACTTTGTTTGTTGCCCTAAAAACGCATGTTATAAGCGGCTGGGATGCTTAAGACATTGTAAGGTTGATGTACTATTTTTGTTGGATAATAAGAAAGATTGGACGACTGTGTATGGTGGACGTAACCCATTCTGGGTGAAACACGTTAAATCTCTGTGTTATCTGTGTCCTGTTTTATTTCTTTATCTTTTGTATTTAAATATGCATATAATTGTTAGTTCATATTTGCTTCGGATCTGCTTGAAACCCTAACATGAAGTTCTTCTTCTGGAGATCCAAAGAGAAAATGGATGTTGTTCTCAGGAAATTCAGATTCAAGATGGTTCAAATTTTCTAGGGTTTGATAAAGTTTAGAAAAAGGATTTACATCTGGGGGGTCAGTTTCTGCATGATTAGGATGACTGGGGAGGAATCTACCTTGAGCAACTCTTCTTTGCCTATGCATGTAGGTTCATAGAAATTACTTAACAATCAGGTCTATCAAAAACAACTAAACTAAAAACTAAAGAGATAATAACCATAACAGGTTCTTAGTTTGACACCATCCCCGGCAACGACGCCAAAAATGTTTGGTTCAACAATTGGAAGAATAATTGCAGTTAAAGTCTCAACCCGGAGCTTGGACATTCACTCTGTGAGGTTACTATCTCCTAGTGCTGAAGTTCATTTGATTGTCAACCCAAGGACGTAATACTTAAAATGGGTCTGCGCTATATATGCACTAAGTTCATGTGATAGCTACCCTGCAGTCTCCTCCGAATGAAGCTCAAATACCAAGGCCTCTAAATCTGCTACGCACGAAGGTGTGTTCTGATAGCTTCCACCTTTGAATTCCATTCTTCCTGGATATGACTCAAATAAAGTCTTTGGTTTACCATATTTGGCCACCGCACAAAAGGAACAAACCCCAACTCTTCCACTGCAATCTAGCTCTCAAAGCATTCGCAAAAATCAAACTCTTGTCCTGAATACACCCATTTCATTTAATTCACTGAGCCTCTTCTTTCTAATTTAAATAAATATTTATTATTTATTTAGATATCACCTCCTCTCCTAAATTAAATAAATATTTTATTTATTCAATTTAGCTAGCCCTTTCCTCTACTAGAATTAAATAAACTTTTATTTATTTAATTAATTTGCTTAACGTTTCCCTCTTTTAATCTTAACCATCTAACTTGTTCACATGGATCATAATCTATATTTGTAGGCATGTGACAAGTTTCAACCACCTCTTCATTCACTTTGTGTTTTAACCAAAGTCAACTCACCTTTTAATCTCCTCCATCTTTAACTACCCTTAAATCTTACTAATTCTCTTTCATCTATGTGATCCTGAGTATTCACCTTTTAACCTCTTAATCTAAACCTTCTATTTTTAAGATGATTTTTATATAGAAGGCTTCCTCACTTCAATGTTCTTAAATCACATCTACAAGCAATCATACTTACATTCTGCCAAAATCATTCTAGCATGCATCCATTCTTCCTTGATCTCTTGTGCAAATGCAACACAAATATGAGAGAAATACTATCAAATACAAGATCATGGAGGATAGGAGAACAATGGAGACAAGCCTATCAGGGATGCGAAGGTATAATCTTGGTTTATTTATGTTTTATTTATATTGCATGGTAGTTGTCTATTGAGTTTTGTTGAATTAGTTTGTAGATCTAGGGTTAGTGGTTGGATCTTGGTTAGGGTTTACAAATAGGTTCAAATTCAAGATAAACATAAGTTATACTAATTTTAAATATTTCATCTAACATTAACTTGCATGTTACATATAACATACAAAATTGGATTGGACTATGTCAAAGCTAACAAGTAAAACCCCAATACAAGTGTTGAAAAAACTATGCTCATAAAGTGAAATAGGACACATACATTTTCAACATCAACCTTGTGAGAAGATAGTTGTGATAATTACTTTTTAACAATATAAAAGTGCACATAAAATAACACTTTGAAAACAACAATGAGAAAATAAGAATACAAATGGAGATAAAAATAGAAGAGCATACATATGTTCCAAGACCCCTTTCAAGAAAACACTTAGCCTCCAAAGCATCAAGCCAATATATTCCTAGAAATAATGCAGTTGTGATATATTATCAATCTTGGAGACTTAACATAGAGACCAACACCCTACTTATTTAGATGAAAAATGATAACATAACCCAATAAAAATACAATCCCCATACTCTTGTAATAATTCTTTAATATATAAACTTGAGGAGGCCTATAAAGACACCAAAGGCAACACTATGAACCCAGACAAGGTCCCAACATACCAAGGTAATAATTCTTGTGAATTTTACCCCATTTACAACTCATTATCTACATTCAAAGATACTCTATTATGGATCACAACATACATCATAAGTGAGATAATATTATTAGGCCACTTGGAATGTACACAAATATGTGAACCAAAAGAAATGAGGAGGCGAAATAGAGGATAACAATCTCACATTATAAGGCTTGAGTGTATTATGAATGCAAGCACATTTAGGTTTTTTTAATCTAATATTAACTACAAACTTGTCATAATAAAAGGGCATTGATGCAGGAGCATCCCCAGTTCTTGGCAATCTCGCATCAACCAAAAATATTTCTTTTTTGTTTGTTTTTTGTTTTGCAGTTTCAACATTTCTTTCTGTATTTTCTTGCATTAGCTCACCGGATCTTGCGGAGTTGGATTTTTCTTGAGGACATGATCATCTTCTTTATTCCTAAACTGCAGAGCATTTGGATCATTTTCCAACAAGTTATTGATTATGGATTCCGAGACAGTTTTCTGGCATTGGAACCACTTGGACCTATTTGCGTTGGTGAATCTACCATATCCTTTTTGTAGCTTGCGGAGCCCAACTCGTTGGTTCCAATGTTCCTTGGCATGTGGTCGACCTTCCCTTTGATTTGCACTTCATCCTTTGGATTTTTTGGAGGAGCCTCTTTGGCGGATGCCAACCTATTGGTTTTACACGTTTGATCTTGTTCTTCGGCATTTGACCCCTTTTGGGTCAATCAAATCTCCTTGGATCATATAAATAATTGTAATTGAGCATTAGAAATCAAATATATAGAACATATAAGATATATCTTAAGATTTTAAGGTCCAAAGTTGACCGATTATGTGATAGGGTATGTATGTAGCAAGCCAGTGGGTCGAATCTTGTAATCCCAATGCTACCAATTATCTGTAATTAGTTTTCATGATCTAATTCATTTATTTTTGCATTGCCTCCATCATATCCTCTTGTTTCCATTGTGATTACTCTTTCTGTCCGGTTTGGATTGATCTCTTTGAGGTTCCTCCTAATGGGTGACTGCACCAGCCATTCAGATCTAATAAAACAAAAATGAAAAGTGCAAGGTTGTGGCATCATTTTACTTTTACTTGGCATAGAGAAGAATACAAGTGTCAAGGGGTTGACCTCATGGTATAATTGCAAAGTTTTGGCATTGTTAATGGTTCCACAAAGGTTCAAACCACAAGAAGGATGGAGAGAGAAGAAGAGAAGGAGGATAAGTACATGGAGGAAGATAAGGAGGACGTGAAAGAGAAGGACATGTATGAGGAAGGAGGAGGATGTGAAGGAGGACATGCAGTAGGAAGATGTTTAGGAGGAGGAGGGAGGATGTGGGTTAATGTCAGAGATGAGGTCCCCCATTTGTGGCCTCACTTGGAGCTAGGGTCAAGCTAAAAATCCAAGTGCTTCACTAATATAAAAAAAAAAAGAAAAGAAAAAAAGAATACAAGTGTCAAACTACATGTGGGTGTTTCATGTTAGCCAATGCCCATTAATAATGCCAAAGAAGTATATTTCTAAAAAAAAATGGAGATTTAGCTAAGGTGAGTTGTTTTTTTTCTTGAATTGGTTTTGATTGGTTAAATTTTGTATCTAATAAAGATCATGATGAACAAAGTCCCTCTCAAACCCCTTCTACAATTCCCATCCATCCTCAAAAACACAAGAAAATGTCATGGAACAAATAAAGTAATAATAAATGAGCTTGAGATGTGCATACAAAACACAAGAATTTCTAACACCACAAACACACACCAATAAGCTTTGGTAACATCCTTATAAACCATAAATTTCATCACTAGCCAAATTAAAACTTGGGTAACATAGAGAGAAAATGTTAGGAATTTATGAAACAAAACTATTTTACAATATGGTGAAGAAAAAAAGGCAAAGAAACTTTATGTATACTATTTGTTGACCTAAGAACTAATGCACCCTTGGAAACAAGTGGTATATATTTCCCAATATATTGGTGCACCCACCAACAAATTAAAAATAAGTGTTGGGACAACTGGTGGATCGTGTTTGACCAACCTCCATGTAATAACTATGAGGTGCCTCAATATTTCTTGCAAAACTAATATTGTAATTTTTTCCTCAATAAGATCCCAAACTATTTTTATCAGCATTATTTATAAAGAAGGGACAAAGAATCTACTTAGGACAAAGGAGCATGTTTTGCACAAAATAGGCTAGTGAGACCCCTTAATAGTCATCTATTATTTATGTCATAGTCCCTTTAACTATGAAGGATATTGTACATATATTCAAATGCTGCAATATATTAGTTCCTTAACACATCCTAATTAAAGATAGTGTGCATCTATCTCAAGGTGGTGTCAACGAGCCTTATTGGCATGAGCTATCACCACACTTCTATCAATCTTGTGGGGCTTTATTTAGTAATGAGTTATGGGAATCTATGATGAAGTGAAAAGCATGAGGAATATATGCTAATGAGGATTCTCAATAAGTAGACTAGGATGCTCCACACACTACTTATGCCACACAAGATGAGCCATGTCATGCCAGTATGTTAGAGAATATGATAATCACATATCCCTTATTGGAGGAGATCTTTAGTGGTGATTCATAGGTAATTTTAAATAAAACTTATGCAATTTAGTACATCTTGTATTAGTTTTTACAACTGACTATATTAATCCATTTTAAATAAAAATTAATGAAAGAATTATGTATTTATTATCAAATTTTAGGCCCAATCAATTCATCTACATCCCATGGCACCACTTCATCAAATAATTTTTAAAGCATTAAAACTCCTAAGATTTATTTGAAATAATTTACTAAATATATTAGGTGTCAATTTTGATCTTAAAATGATAATTTGATGTTGAATAGGTGGATGTTGGACCTTCCACATCCAAACATGTCAATGGAAAAAATCATTTCTCTATTTTTATGAAGGTAAGTGTTAATATTTTTAATCATCGTATTATCTATTTTATTTGTAAAAGATTCATTATTTTTATTATATGACGTTGTTCTTATTTCTATTTAATGACTTCAAAAGAGATATTGTTCATATTCATAGATCTTTAGAGACAGGTCATGTCATAGTAGCAGTAATATGTTTGGTGTCTCTTACATGGGTATGAGCTAATAATGTAAATTTTCATATGAATTTTCTTGGGTAAAAGTACATAGCTGTGTCACACTTTTGGCCAACAAGATAGCTTTGACTGAAATAGTTTTTCCTTAAAAAATTTTAGGAAAAATAGTTTCACCCAAAATTACTTAGCACCTACATGGCGCATATAGTTTTAGGCAAAACGTTTTTTCCCAAAACCATCAAATAGATATTTTTTAATTAAGTTTAGTTTTTATGTGATGTTTCAACCAAAACATTTTTTGTTCCCCTAAAAGCATCTATGTGGTAGTGTATGTGGAAATTTAACCACTCTTTTCGTGAAAATTTTATAAAAAAATCAATTTCAAGTCTAGATATCTGGTTACTTTCAGGAAAATCCTAAATACCCCTTTGTGGAGCTCAAAATCTAGAATTATAGAATATATAATTTTGACATTTTGATCAATTTAATGATTTTTGAAAAAGTACAATAGGTAATTATAATCAAACATAAGTGAGTCGAAACTAAAAAAATATTAAAACATATTTATAAAAATAAAAATATATATGGTGTATTAGAGGTCAAGTTCAAACACATGTTTTAAAATAAATTTGTTGATAAGTAGAGGTACAAGATAGTTATAAGAATGGAATATTTGATTGGTGGAGGGTATCTATAAATTATGATTTGGGTTCTTCGTATTCCCAATAAGCAATAGTTGTTAGTTGTTTAATGATACTTCCTATGCATATAATTTGTTTATATGCATTCATGCCATGTATGCGTGGATTTATATTTGATGATGTATATCATTTTATGTTAGTATGAAATTTCAATCATACAGACAATATATGAAATTTTCATTTCATTATGCATTCCTTCATGGCCTTAATGGGAATAATATATATAAAAAAATTATATGTATTCATGACTTGAATAGTTTTAAAGTTTGAATAATAAAACTCAAAATAATTAATTGTTGAGAGAAATTGTAAACAGTTTAAATGGTTATAACACTTACTTGAAACTTAAGATTACCTTCATTATTGATGCATAATCTAAGTAAGATTCTTGTCTCCCCTATCTATATATTAGTTTGTTAATATTTATTATCATAGTCATATTTGGGTATTTTATAGAAAATATTCATGTCTCTTCCACCCTCTTTCTTCCTCTCCATCTCTCTCTTTTCCTCTCTCTAAATTTGTTTGGAAACTTTAGAGATTGAACAATACTTTTATATACATAGACATCAATAAGAGATCCTCTATGAGGCTATAAATCCTCTATGGTCGTGAGCTATAAGTCATAAAAGGCTACAAATGTATAACAATGAGATGTTGGGGCTATATTTCGAAGAGCCATGGATGTCGCCTTTGCAAGCCTTATAAATTAAATCATGGTTGTTTAACAAGATGATTTGAATGCATACCCCAAGGACCAAAATGACCATTGCAAGCACTTGGAGTTGATCTTGCAAAGGTTTTAGAATATGGGATATATTTGAATCCCAAAAAATACATTTTTGTCATAGAAGGTAAGCTCTTCAGAAATATTGTGTCTAAGGAAGGAGTGAGAATAGATCTAAAATGGGTCAAAGTTATTGACCTCGTTCTATAATCTAAGATAGTCAAATTAGTCCAATCATTATTTGGGTAGATAAGCTTTGTTACGAGATTTGTTCCTAACTCTATTGAGAAAACAAATGACATTTCCAATATTTTAAAGAAGGGATAATCATCAAGGTGAGACAAGGATTCAATTGATTCCTTTATGGGGATTAAGGATGAATTAAAGGAGGCACCAATATTGGCAAGCTTGGATTACTCTAAGTCATTCTAATTATTTTATTTTACATCATTTTACACTATTGTTGTTATTTTGCTATAGAAGAATATTGAGAGATATAAATAACTAATAACTTTATTTAGCAAGTTCTTATGGGATGTTGAATTGAATTACTCTATGATGGAGAATCATGCTTATGATCTTATCATGGTGGTAAAGAATTTTATACCATATCTTATAGGAGCCAACATCACTTCCTTGTGCCACACATAGCTATTAGGGATAAAGTTGTAGATGGATCAATACAATCTAGGAGTATGACCTAGAGGTGAAGATAACTAAGGTGGTTAGAGGTCATGGATGAGAAAAATTAATATCTAAAGAAAATTTGGATGTTTTAAAAGGTACATCAAGTGCGCTCTAACCCACCTTATATCCCATGTCAGTTCAATGGCTATCCTTGGTATAAGAACATTGTCTTTTATTTGAAAAAATTAAAATGTCCATGTGAAATAAATGATAGGAAAAATAGAATGTTGAAAATTGAATCTTAGAGGTATGTAATGCTAAAGGATAAACTAATATGGAGAAACATTTATATGTTATACTCCTAAGATAATTAAACAAAGATCAATCTATAAGAGTCGTCAAGGTTTATGCTACCAAGGGTTGTGTGGTGGAAATTTTATGTCTAATGCCTCTTCTCATAAGCTTATGAGGGTGGGTTATCAATGTTCAATATTGTTCAAAGAAATGACCAAGTTTGTAAAAGAGTGTGGTGCTTGCCAAAGGTTTTTTTGGTAAGTTGAAGTATGCAAGAGAAGTCGCCTTTATCACCATTTCAATAGAAGCTCCCTTTCATCAATGGGGTATTCATTTCATAGAAGAGATCACAGAGAGTTCCAACAATGGGTATAAATAAATATTGGTAGCCACAAATTACTTCATTAAGTGAGTTGAATTCTTGTTGAATAATATATTCACCGAGTTTGGAGAGTCATCAAGGATTGTTGTTAATAATGCAATGTGTTTAGATCTTGGTATTTTTCTGATGTGTTCTCATAATAAATGATATCTTTAACACATCCATCCCATTATCATCGATGAGGAAATACAAAATCTAAATTAAGCAATAAAGGCGTCAT